>NC_050472.1:3607756-3737275 GCF_013373865.1 Monomorium pharaonis | reverse complement strand
ATGTAGAAGCAAAGCGCGAGGAATTTCTAGGATAAAAGATCCGATATATTTCCGTAGCTGTTGCTTTCGAAACTTATCCAATTTCTCATGGGAAAAACTTCTAATTGCGTAAGTTGCCAGCGAACGGTGTGTCCTTTTTCAAGAAGAGTTTTCTTTCCTCTCCAAATCCATCGGCTTTTCCAGTCTTCGGTCTGGAATTGACCGAAGCGAGAGCGATACACTTGGAGGAAGAAGCCGACTGTTAGAAAAGTTCCGTGGAGCAGAAAAGATCCGCGACCTTTTGTGCGCTTTGTTGCCCTCCGACCCGCAATTACTAAAACGGACGTTCGCCTCTCACGTCAGATTTCAATTTTCAACTCGCAATTACAAGCTGATTACGTGATATCGACACATCGACGTAATTTCTCATTTCTTTTGGTTATCGTCGATTTATGAATTTGCATTGATTTGCATATTATTCGTACACTTAACGCTGATTGTAACATTACGTTCTCGTAAACCGAAATTTTGATTAAAACGAAATTTACTGGACGACAACTTACACAAATTTCATTCTTTTGTAGATAGCTTTACACAATCTCGTTCAGTTAAACTAAATTAAAAGATAAAAGTTCAAATAAAATTTCTTTTTTGTATCATTTATTTCATACTTTTGTAGTTTATTTATCTTTTTTTAATTCATTGATTTTTTACTTGTATTTGAGAAGTTTTAACTAGTTTTCAATTAATATATATTAATAATATTTCTGCATTTAAACTAATTCAATGAATATTCAAATCAAGATTTTTTTTATCACGCACATTGCACAGGATTAATCAAAACTGGAGAATCACATCGAGCATGGATCTCCGACCGAAGATCTCTTTGGCTCTGCAGCGACGGGCCAGCAGCAGCAGCTCGTCGGCATCCTCGGTGACGCGCAGCGTGCGCTCGTCCGAGGACGACATCACGCTGAACGAAATGATGGGCAAATTTGACGAAAGCTACGTGTACGAGAAAGAGACGGACATCCTGTCGGACAGCGATCCGACCGATTGCGAGGACTACATCGACTCCCTGTCGGACATCGACACCGGTCAGGACGGCGGCGACGAGAACGATCCGTTCGAGAACGACGAGCTCGACTACATTGACAACGGCTCGTTTCTTGACCTGGACAGCCTCGAATGCGATGGCGCCGGCCACTTTCCCAATACCGGTCACTGCACTTACTTCACCTTCACCAGTGAATTGAACCGACGCGGCAGCAGACTCCGTGAATCCTTCCTCAAACGCAGGAACAAGGACGAGATCGTCTCTCAGAGGTGAGAAGTTTTTTTCCCCTCAAGCTGCCGAGGACTTGTTTCAGCATCTGTTGTTGTTTCTTTAGCGATAATTTTTAATTGCTATCTATCTCTTTTACATTACCAGAAACGTGAATGCGAGGGCCAGCGCGAAGAGACAGAGCTCGCGGCACAGGAAAATGGACGACAAGCAAAGCGAGAAGCGCAAGAAGAGGATATCGCAGCGGCGCAAACCTACCTTAGACAGATGCGACGACGAGACGGCGAATCTGAACCGGGTGCTCGTCGAGAGGATGTTGCTGAAGAATTCGGGATTCAATCAGGGTAGCAGAAGCGTAGGCGGTACGCCGATGTGCTTACGACGTAGGAAGCACGACGTGAACAAGAATCTCTCGCCGATGAGAATGAACGGCAATACGTCGGCTCTGAGATCCGCCGCGATCGAGAACGAGATCGTGAAGAGACGATCGAACTCGGTGAGGCCCTAATCTAACGGACATTACATGTACTCTTCAATCTTTTTACTAAAGAATTAGTTATTATCATTTTTCGTGTTTTTTTTATCTCCAACTAGTGAGATGACATTAGTAATTGATACTAGTAGCAGAAAGGTAAGTTTAAATTATATTATATCATCGCTTTGTTTCTTTCTAAGGTGAGTTACGTGAACGGCAACATAGTACGACGCCACGTGGCCGGTAACACGTACATGACCACGTTCGCATCGGAGATCGCGCTGATCGAGGCGGACAAGGAGGCCGATCGCAAATATCGTGAGCTTATCCTAGAGGCGGAAAACATTCTGGTGAGCATGCAGAAGTATCAGAATCCTTCGCCGTGTGTGCCATCGCCGTCGCGTAAACTGCATAACGGTCTGGCGAACAAGCGCGTCGAGCTTATCAAGAACACGGAGCTGAACATCGAACTGGCGCTGTCGAAGAGTCGCAATTCCCAGCCGGAATTGCAGAGCGGCAGTATCCGTGATCTAGAACACACGAGTCCTAAGCGGCAATTCGCTCAGCCGTGTTCGCCAATTCATCGATTTATGGAGAGAAACTCGCCGGCCAATTTCACGCCGAAGGAGCCTCCGCCTGTCTTCCGACAGCACGAGGTCTCCAAATGTCCGGACTCGCCGGTGATGATGCGCAGAACGACGCCCCAGAGTTCACCTACCAGAAGCTTGATGCACCATCAGATGCATCGGACGCGTAATGGCGAACCGGAAACCAGGGAGGGCAACAGATCACCTCAAATCGCTCTGAATTGTAACGGCAGAATAAAGCCGGAAACGGTGAATGCGAACAATTCCTTTGGGGAAAAGATACACGCGAACGCGATGACGCAAAGCTCTCTCGCCGGAGGTAGAAAGGAATTTCGCGCCACGAGAGAATTGACAAAGGAGGAGAGCGTAACGTCCAGCTCGTCGGATTCCGAGGAGAAATGCGACGTGAGACGAAGAGCTCCATTGATGACTTTCAGGTTGTTTAATAAAACTTTAAATAATTTCTATATTATTCAATGGAAAATTAAAAATATACGTGGATTTTCATATTAAAAGTTTCTCGTTATCTCTTAAAAAATTGATCTGTTGATAAAAGTTACTTTTTATTGTATCATTAATTTAAAAAAATATTTATATTATAATATTAATTTACTAGAAACAACAATTCAATAAAGTTTGTATTCAATAAGTTATTGATATATTATAAAACTAATTTAATTAATATTGAATGTACATTCGTTAAATACAGTCGTTTTGTAACAGAAAATCTGCTTCTATCTTTAGATCAATCGACATGGGCCCCATCAAGGAAGGTTCTTCCTACTGCCCGCAAAGCGAGCCGGTGAAAAGAAAAGTATACGCCGGAAGCGCAACATATGGCAGAATACAAAAGACATTGGGCGAACATGTTATGCTCAGAAATTCTGACGGTGATACAGCAACCGATGACACAGGTGCGTTTTTTCTTTTTTTATTTTTATTTTTTTATATTTGTCTTTTCTAGGAAACGCACGTAAAATTTTTTAAGTTATTTATAACACATATAATTTTTATCGTAATTATTAATTATGATTCTGATAAAATATCTAATATTTAATATTTTGTGTGACATTTTTTAAATTCAGTTTTAAAGCCACGTCAACTCTCACATTCAAATCTTAATAGATTACACAGGTTTAATTGACCTATCGCAACCGGTTCATTTATTTATAATATTACTTTTTGTATTCGCGCAGATGACTCGCGAAGATCCCTGAAGGAGAAAGTAGCGCAATTACGGCAGGAACGACTGGCCGCCGAGGCGAACGCGAACAACATTCAGGACTCGCAGTACTTCCAGCACCAGCTATCCCAGTTACGACGACAGATGCTGATGCAGACGATCGAGGGTCTAAAGCGCAGCCTCGAAGATCAGTCGGCCACCTTGAAGCAGACTTGCTTGGAACCGTCAAGCCTGTTGACCGACGAGCTGCCTTGAATCTGACGGGCTGATGTTTCCGGTCTATTGTACCACACACGATCACAACTAAGCGTCTATGACATCGCCATGTTCCTCCACAAGGGGAACAGTCTTGCCGGACAGAATCGAAGTAACGAATCCTGTCCTCAGCGAATCTGCGATTGGTCGAGCCGCTGCGCGTTGCGAACAGTATTGATTAAACGCGACGTTTATACTTCATGATGCGCGTCGAATACCGAATTACGATGACGCGATCTTCCTCGGGCTCGACGATACCAGGGTCGGATGAGTGCGAGTGCGCACATCAAATCTCTATTTTTCTGTCCGTCTACGTGATATGTGTGTGAGAGAGATAAAGAGAGAGAGAGAGAGAGAATGTGTGAGAAAGGAAGAGAAAGAGAGTCGAATTTGAGTGTCGCGTATCCTCGCTGGGCATTGCTCCGTTCTATTGTTCGTTTCGCGCAATAATTAACGTTTCTCACAAACTTTCCTTTTGTTATTTTTAGTTTGCGACTTCGCGCGAGTAAGCCGACTTTTATTTGTCGCTTTAGATTAGCCTTTTCACTAGTTAGACTCTCATCATTCGATCTATCATCGCGGTGCTCGCTCTGAAATTTCTTGCTGAAATGACGGCAGACGAAAAAAATTCTTACAGATCGTCGAATTACGTTAGATTAATCCTAAAACGCTAATGTGGAGTTATTAATAACTGATATATTACCAAGTAGTCATAGTAGAATAATTAATATTATTAATCACTATCACTATATTAATATCACCATATTTAACATTTTTTCAAATATATAGTGTAAAAAGTAATATCAATCATTATAGTATGTTAATGATTAGTATTGTTATTACGAAATTTGCAATAGGAACCGAGGAGAATGATAAGACGCACTAGTTTGAGATTGTACGAGGCCCTGATAGAATCCCCGTTAGCGTTCTAGGATTGAGACTACTCAACATCTATCGGGCCTATTCACGGGTGTCTGTCTTTGATATGCTTTAGAAGAAACAAGGAAACATAGCGAAAAAATCGTAGAAAGAAATTGTCAAAAGTGATGAATGACAATGAGTAATCCAACAGTATCAAAAGGCGTAGATATTTAGCATGTACCCATCTAATGGATTTTTAGAAAATCACGGATTTAGCCGAATACACTAGCAGATAGGCTATTCAAAACTTATATAATCGATTTAGACATTAGAAGGACATTAAACGTGCCCAAGGAATACGGCCCAGCTCTTGATCAAGAGATGGTTGGGGAAGGATAACGCCAATTGACACGGTGACGCTGAGATGTGTTGACCGTTTGAGCCTCATCAAGATAAATAAAACCTACATATGTAAACAAGATGTATGCTTAATCGCCTCTATGGATATAACTATAATTTTTATAAGTACTTCGTAAAGAATAAAAACTGAGGCCGAAAGGGTTAAATAGATACGTACAAGCGGATACGTACAAGTCGTACACAGGAATGCGTATTAATAATGCAGATAATAATAGAGATGAAAAAGTGTATCACAAATAATGTAGATGCGAGGCAAAGGCTTTCCTTCCCCAGTGCTCTCGATCCTTCCAACTTGATCTGTTGCAGAATATTGATACTTACAGCATGTGTACCTTTTCCCGCTATGAAGTAAATTGAACGCGATGCGAGAATTGTAAAACAGAACTTTCCACGTCCAGTGGAGGAAACTATATACTTTATTTCTCGCTCGTGTTCAATTCCTCATCTGCAAACGCCACTTATTTTTCACACGGAGAACGAGAACTACTGATGATCTCGTTTCTCAACGTGAAACATAATGGGGACGCCATAACCAGCTAGCTTGCACATACTACTTGTAATGTTCCTATTGCCACATGCGATATTCGTATCTCCAGAAGCGAGATCTATCTTTCCCGCGAACAATCACCTCTATTTCTGAATAAAGTAAGCATCCCCCAGATTAGTACACCAAAGACGATAGCTTAGCTAGATAGTAGACTAGAGCCGTTTAACCGATCAAAAAAAAAAAAAACGCACAGCGATGCATATTCATAATATTAGAGGATCATGGTCAAGACGTTTTTAGAAATCCTCAATTTGCTAGTAGAATAATTGTTCGAGTTACGTCAAGCGGATTACAAATCTTCCATGTGAGCCAGAGTCGAATACTTTATTCCAACATATTCGCAACAAATTTACGTAGTTTTTGTACTTTTCTAAGTTACATTTTTAAGCGATTCATAAAGACAAGTTAGAGTTGATTTTATATCTATATTAAAAGGAGTATATTTGTTTTAAAAAACATTCTTTTGGGAGAGTTTACGTTATTTATTTATTTATTGAATTTTGATAGATTTTGATAATTTTGGACTCTGGTTGTGTCGTCGACACGGTATGTTCGGTCATAGTGATATTTTTGTGAGAATAGACTGATAGCGTTATCGATTGTTAGATTAAAAGTTTTTAGCGGTTATTTACATGTGATTCAAAATACGTTAAAGATTGTCCGAGAAACGGCGGATTGTAATACGCACGCGATATATTTATTTGTGTTAGATATTAGGAAGCATAGTAAACGAAAGCATTAGACAAATATAGCGTAGCGTTAGTGCATTAGGCAATCGTCAAGTAAACGAAGTCACACGTTATTTCTTCCTCTCTTCGTTTCTTTCGAATCGCGTTTGTGATTTATATTATCATAAATATCGTCTTTATACAACTTCCTTTCGAACATGGTGATTCTTCCGTTTGTAGCTTATTGTGGAGACAGACTGCGAGAGAGTTACCTCAATCGTAATCTTTGCGCGATACGCTCGAGTATCGTTAAGTGGGATGTTGTTCGAGAGTTTTATACGTGAAAAAAAAAGACACTGTATATAACATAATTTTTTAACCGAGGAATATTTTAATTTTTTATAATCGTAAGACACTGATCAGTGCGTCGTTGTCATAAGTTCGATGATTTTTATGCGACCGCATCGACATTCCAAGAAGTGCAGTTTGCGTCTGGTGAACGGAAAAGATAGAGAAAAGTTGCGTTCGGATCGATCCACGTGAATCGGTACGCCTCATGGCATTTCGAGCATCACCCTTGCCGAAAAAAAAAAACCTAGTCACTTGATTATGCAGGGTATGGATCGGTAAATCCAAAACGTTTGGAGGGCAAAGTGGAATTATTGTTGCAAACGACATCTCTTGTGTACCAAGCCATTTATAAAATAAAATGGTTTTTTTATATGATTATGAATAAATTATATTATGTCGTTGGACATTGGTGCTGTTTTATTTTTTGCCTTGACGGGAGAAGATCGGGGATTTCAGAAAGATTATTTCATCATTAGGAGGTGTACTTTTATACAAAGAAAAGATATTTCAAGTTTATGAAAAGACTGTACGTTTATTACAAAGCAATGATTCCTATCATGTTTTATAGGAAAACAAAAAAACCATAGTCCCAATTAAAATTCATAAATAACCGATTAATTGTGAGAACAATGAAGCAGTCTAAGAGTGAGCGAATTCTCAGTCAATTTCCACCTTAATATTGTAAGCTGTTTTTTTTTTGCTGTTAACATGTTGAGTAACTCAAACAAATGTACAATATTTTGAATGGTAGAAACAGATTTAAAATCAGGCAGTGAAATGTCCAAGTACAAATTTCAATTTACTCTTTTTTTATCAGCATTATTTTCGAAGGCAGGAATAAAAATTTACTTCAACTATTCTCTTGAACTTCAAACACTGGCAAGATAATGTTTAACGAGCCCAGTACAACAAAATTATTGTTATCTATTATATGATTGATGGAATTAATCAGTTAAATCACATCTTTCTGATACATTCATTATTCGTTGATTACAGACGCAGAAAGAGGCCGTATAATAAGAAGTCACAGACACGCGAATTCTACATAGCCAGAAAACGAACGATATCAATCCTCTTGACGAGAGGTCTCTATTAGTTAGAATCTAACGATCTTATAACTTTGTATTCTGTCTATTAACAATCTGTGTGCGCGTGAGGGTGTGAAAGAGGCATTGAGGACTGTAAATGCATATCTTTACATATTTACACAAAACAGACTGTGTGTGTGTGTGTGTGTGTGTTGCTTCGCTTTGCTTAGCGGCTGGCAGCAGGGAAATCTGATCCGTTGTGAAATTCTGACGATGAAAAACGGCGCGGCCGGTGGATGGTAAATCTTCTCACTTGATTCTCTCGAACCTGTGCTGGATCTCATATATTCCCACTGGCTCCATGATCTTGTCGCAGTAGTCCTCCCACTCGCCCTCGGTCAGATCGACATCGGCAAACTCCTTGCCGCCGTCCACGGCCTTGGCCACCCAGCCCTCCCTCGCAGAGAAGTCGGAGGGTTCGATACCCCGGCAGTCGAACACCACGACCGTCTTGAACTGGCCCTGGTCGTCCGCGGTGAAGGCGCCGATCGAATCCTCGATTATCGACATGGAGTTCTCGCGTGAGCAGAGCTTGCATTTACTCACGAAGTGATTGACCCCGCTGCCTCGCTGCACCGGCGTCGACTCGTCCAGGGAGACGTAGTTCCACTTGTCCGACGTCTCGCCGCAGTTGCAGCAGGTAAACTTGAGGCACCACCTGAACTCGGGCCCGGACGGCCGTAGCTCCTCGACGTTGTCGAGCCGGCACGTAATCCGCAGAGCTATTTTCACCATCTTCGAGGACCGCGACGAACGCGACAATCTCCCACCTGTGGAGAAATAACTTCCGAGATCAATTGATGGCGCGTATATTCGCGTAGATGAATGTTTACGTTTCGGATGATCCGTTTACCTATACGAGATGCCTCCTCCTGTGCGAGATTAGACTGGTTCGTGCGAGATTCACAGATGAATCCTCATGCGGACGACGTTATCGGAATCGCAAGCGGTATCAGTAGCAGCTGATCGCGCGGTCGCGCCTCGACGATCATTCGATTAGCGGCCTTAGCGGGTCCGCAAGTAAACAAATCGACCAGTTCGCAACGAGCGACTCAGCACCAGCGGCTTTCGGCGCGCGCCGCCGTCTCCTCCTCCCCGAGGTGCATATTGCAATTACTCTGGAATACACTGAACGTGCATCGAGCCGATAATTGTAGGGAAACTGAACATTACGTCCACACGAACGTGGGGTAGCATAGGGCAAAGCATTCTCTGCACAACGTGGGTTTGCGACTTTCCACGCAAAACGAGATGCTCGTAAAAATACGTAGACATTTGAAATTCGCGCACCTAGAATGACCATCGAGCATGCGTATATGACCGCGAAGCATGCACACACTGTAAGAAATCTAGGGAGAAAGGAGAAAAGCACTAGTCAGGCTAGCGGCGGAACTTATTTTTTCCTCAATTGGCACCATTGTATCCCGGCGAAGCCAGCGAGAGCGTACAGGGCGCGCTCTCGGTGTCTTTCCGCGTCGAACTCTGCTCACTCTGCTGACTGTGTTCAACTGCGTTGACGTTGGTTGACGTTGACCAGTGCTGCACAGTGCTGATGGTGCTGATTGAAGTGGCATGGACTTGACTCGACGACGTCCGGCGTCTCTCCTCGCCGCCTGCCTGGCGACCCTCGTCGCGGGCACCGTCGCCCAGGACATCCTGGGTTGCGGCGGCTTCGTGAAGAGTCACGCCGACATCGACTTCACCAAGGTGCACGTGAGGCTGTGAGTATTCTAGAGTTGTGAGGTTACGTGGCCAGCTGTAAATAGCCGAACATTCGGATTTTATGAAATAAACTTGTCAGGTACACGAAAACCGGCAGTCTGAAAGATCAGACCGAGTGCGCGCCCAACACCGGCTACTACTTCCTGCCCCTATACGACAAAGGCGAATATATGTTGAAGGTAAATTAAAAAGATGCATTATCATTGTCATTAATTAAATAATCGTAGGGCTGCGTTCCGTTTCATGCATGATGCGATAACGCATTGTTTATCCTCGTTTAATGTTTGACAAACAACAAGGATGAATGATGCATCATGTGTATCATGCGTGAAATGGAACGCACTCTAGGTCTCATTTAGTACATATTGATATGCTTATTTTATATTTTATTAAATATATAATAAACATTTGTTCTTCAAGTCTTCATTATTCAAGTAAAATTTTAATAACTAAATACTCGATAATATATGTTATCTTTTATTGATGTACAAAATTTGTAAAATTATTAGGTTCTGCTAATTAGCATTTAGAAAACACTATAAAAGATTTGATAAAAATTTTTAATCAGGTGGATCCTCCCAGAGGCTGGAGCATTGAACCCACAGAAGTAATATTGAACGTAGATGGTGTTACGGATGACTGCAGTCAGGGAAAAGATATTAACTTTATATTCAAAGGATTTGGTATTACAGGACGTGTGAGTATTAAATTTTTTTGGTGACAAGTACATAAAAATTCCAAAAATATACTAAAGAATATTACATTTTAATATCAATTTAATAGTAGTTTTATAAATTTAATTTTATAGTTAACCTGTATAACTTTAATGCAAAAATTATTTAATTACGTACATTATTATTTTTAGGTGATTAGTTTAGGTACCAATTCTGGTCCTAAAGGAGTTACTATCTCTTTATACATGGACAGCAATAAACAAATTCCCATTAAATCGACATTAACCACGGAAAATGGGATATTTTACTTTACTCCCATTCAGCCTGGAAAGTACATCCTTGTTGCGCAGCACTCTAAGTAAGTGTGATAGTCTGATTATTGAGAAATTTATTGTAAGATAGAAAAAAGACGATGATTAATTATTTTTTTAGGTGGATAATAAGAGAAAATAAAATTGAGGTAACTGTACAAGAAGGAAATACGGAATTAGCAGATGGCAGTTTGGTAGTATCAGGATATGATGTTAGCGGCAAAGTCACCAGCGAGAATGAACCAGTGGCTGGCGTGTCGTTCATCCTTTTCGGCGTAAGTTTTATTTTATTTTAAAATTAGTTTGATATCTAAATTTTAGAGTATTATTTATTAAAATTATATTTAGAATAAATGATTTCGTATATCTTTCAGAATGGTATTGTGGAGAAATGTGAAACTACCCCTGTGAATAAGAAATTTGAATCCAAGGAACCATATCTTTGTCACGTAATCTCGGACAACGCTGGTAAATTTACATTCCCCAGTCTGTCACCTGGCGATTATAAGCTTGTACCTCACTATGCCGGCGTCCAGACTATGTTCGACGTTCAACCACTGGAATTGTCTTTCAAAGTTAGCCATGGTAGCATGATCCTTCCTCAAGACTTTAAAGTAACTGGTTTTACGGTCGGTGGCTTGGTACGTAGCTCTGCAAGTGGAAATCCCTTGCCAGGAGCGAAGATATTCTTGTCGCAGAAGCAAGTTGCAGTTACGGATAAGAACGGGAAATACGTACTAGAGAACATGAAAGCCGGCCAATATACACTCAGGGTGGAATCTAGTATGTAAGATTTTACAAAATTATAATAAATTAAACTGTTTATTAAATCTTTTTGGAATTATTTATAAAATTATTTGTTTCAGCGAATTTGCAATTTACTGAGAAGACAGTTAAAATATCCCCTACATCACCTGAACTTCCGGTACTGATACCTTCGTCGTACAAAGTTTCGGGTAAGGTAACTCTGTCGGCAAAGGGAACGCTCCATTTCCGTCGAATATCTATTCAGAACACGGCCGCTACGTTCTACAAGGAGCTTGACATCAATGAGAAGACGGGAGAATATTCTGTATATCTTGCGCCAGATAAATATCAATTGAGTGTAATTGTGAGCACCGAAGAGAAGGCTAAGGGTTTACAGTAAGTATATAATGAGTGCAAAAATAAATTGGAATATATATAAACTTTTATGGAATTATATGTATGAAAATGTTACATGTTAAAGGCTTTGTTATATTTCTAGATTTTATCCATTGCAACAAACGATTGACGTGACATCTCAACCAATCACCAATGTCAACTTTCTGCAATTAAAAGCCACGTTAACGGGAACGGTACATTGTTTGCCTGGGACAGATTGCAGCCAGACCTCTGTTACTTTAAAAATACTCGACGGAGTCACGATAAAGACAGTACAAGCCAAAGGTGTGCCGATATAAATGTTGATCGACGTTAATTGAATCTTTTCAATGTTGTAACTTGAACTGCAATAACAAATATGGTTTCGTGAAATAAAAATAATCTTATAAATTTTCAATAAGCTTGACAATTTGATTTCAAGCTAATGAGTGCTTTGTACCTATTTGTTATTGCAGTGATGTCTGTTTAATTTGTTATGATACTACTGTTCCTGTCTGTGAAGTCGTTTTCCATTTCTTAGACGGACAATACGAGTTCACGGACGTGCTGCCCGGTCACTATGAGATCTTCATCGACAACGATGTGTTTTGCTGGGAGAATCCCAGTTACAGGATCTCCATAACGTCAGAACGCGCCGAGGTACCACCGTTCAAGCAAACTGGCTTCTCCATCACCTTCATATCGTCTCACGACGCGATCGTGGAGTACTTCGAGCCTAACAACACAAAATTAATAACTCTACCTTTAAACAAAGGCAGCATGAGGCACTGTGTGCCTAAAGCTGGAGTGTACACTTTTATTCCGAGAGGTTGCCATGTATATGAAAATTCCTCTTACACTTGGGACACGAGCAATCTCTCCCCGATCTTATTGCACTCCACCGAACATACTCACAAAGGCAGTATTATAAGCTTAACCGTACAAAATGATCTCAAAGTAAAGATCGAAGATGCGAATGACAGTGTCACGTAAGTTGTACATCTTGAAAAAAACTTTTATATTATATGAGTAATATTAATATCTTCTTAATTTCTTTGGGACATATAAAACGCATATGCATCTTTCTTTATTAATATATTTTTTGATAGGATTGGTCCACTGAAACCTGTAAAAAAAGATGGCGTGTACAAATACGAGTTCGAGTTTAAGGCGAAAACGGATAATATGTATACTATCACTCCGTTGTCGGATATTCTGCTCTTTAATCCACCGTCTCTGAAAGTCTTCGGCGTAAATGATTGTCATAACGACATCGCAAGTTTTGCCGGTGATTTAGGAAAGGTAAATAATTAATGTATTAAATATACAGAATTCATAGCTAAAGCGAGACTATTATTTAGATTATAGCTGGACAGATTTCTCCGCCATTGGAAGGCGTAATTGTAAAGATAATTGGGAAAGATCAAGAGTCTCCAATTCACACGTTAGTTACACAAAAAGACGGGACTTACAGTGTTGGACCTTTAGATGGAAAAATCGAATATAGGTAAGCAATAATTGTTTTTTATTATAACAATTAATCGGCATAACATTAATTGTCTGCTATTATTAGTGTTATAGCTGAGAAGGAAGGTTTTGTAATCAGTGGACCTGATGCTAAAGGAGTGTTCTTGGCACATAAATTAGCCGAAATTATCGTACAAGTTTCCGATCATGCTGACGGTTCTTCGTTGCAGGTAACTTGAAAATTAAAAGTGTAACAGAAAAGAAGGAACTCTAACGTTATATTATTTTGCAGGGTGTGCTCCTTTCTTTGTCTGGCGGTCAAAGTTATCGCAAGAACAGCATAACTGGCGAAGACGGAAAATTCATATTTAATTCGCTATCACCCGGCGAATATTATCTACGACCTATGATGAAGGAATACCGCTTCGATCCACCGTCGAAAATGATTAACGTCATGGAAGGAGCGACCGTCAGTGTGAATTTGTTTGGTAACAGAGTTGCTTACAGTGCTTACGGTTCCGTCACGTCTTTAAACGGGGAACCGGAAGTTGGCTTGTTGGTCGAGGTTCAGGGTCAAGGAAACTGTTCCAGTCTTCAAGAAGAAGCCACTACCGAGGAGAACGGTAACTTCAGGATTCGTGGACTCCAGCCCACGGTAAGTTTATATTAATAATTCAGTAATATGTTATTTATATTAATAATATAATTTTTGTAAAAAAAATACAGGATGATCTCAAGGTAACAAGCATTATATGATAATTTATTAATTTTACAGTGTACCTACATCTTCCGTCTGAAACCGAACGTGGAGAGCAACGCTCACATACAGCGCACGAGTCCCAGTTCTCAGCTGGTGCAGCCAGTGGAGGACATCCACGGCCTACGGCTAATTGCTTTCCATCCGATCTCGCGCACAGACGTTTCGGTGCACGTCACGTCCGCCCAACCGGAACACTATCGCACGATCAAGGTGAAGCTGTGCCGAGAGGACTCTCCCGACTCGCCAGTGCACGTTTCTAAATTGGATGGGCAGCAAATCACTGGTAAGAACGCCGGTAACTACAATGCCGGTTTTTTGGTGCATTTTCCGCCGTTACAAGCCGATGGTAGGAAGTACTTTGTCCAATTGGAGTCCTCATTATCGCCGGCTGTGCACAAATACCGTACAGTTCCGGTTTATTTCGAGGCAAACTCATCGTTTAAATACGTCAAACTGGCATTTAACGCCGAACGGAAAGTCGATCAAGGCGAGATGAATCAGACATCGGTGATCGCGCTGCCGTTCATCATGCTGGTAGCAGTGGCGTTTCTCAATCGCGAGAAGCTGTGGATCTGGTTGAATGTGCTACTGGAAAGACGTTCTAAGCCCGTGCCGAGTTCCAGAGCGCCCGTCCAGGCCATTCCCATCGATCCCAGAGCGGATGATATCATAGTCGAGCAAATAATGAACATTAACAAAAGGAAGACAAAGCCGCGAAAGGCATAGGTCGCATTGTTAGCATTATCATCATTATTTATACAGTGAGGCTCATTTGTGATGATGTCGAGAGATTATCGAGGATGTAAAGATCTTACATCATTCATTGTTTTATACGTCTGATTGTCTATAGTTTGTCCGCAATATTTGTCACGACAGTCGCGTATGTCAAGGAAATAAAGTAAAATAAAGGACTGTCTTGACGGCAAGTGTATCCATTCTTTGTAGATTTATTATTATTTATACGTACGGATAATATTAATGGGAAAATTGCGGGTGTTTAATTAGAGATGTATATAACGTACATGATCACGTTTTGTATGTATGTCGCAAGAAACTTTATCATTGTAATAATTTAACGTAAGATGCAGTTATACGTAAAGTATCATTATGCATTTTGTAACATGTACAGTGCACCGACTGCATTCGCTAAATCATAAAACGTTAAGTTATGTAAAGTAAGATGTATATACAAAAATTGTTGTATTCATGGAATTGTTACAATAAATGTTTTTACTTGCAAATAATACATCCAATTTTTATTTTTTAGATGTATTTTATTTTATTTAATATAAATTATAGCGTTGGAATATATATGTATGTGTAAGAAACAGGATGAATTGAGGAGGATTTTTATTTTGTCAAATTTACAATTAATATTTTAGGATCTTACTCATGCATATAATACTTTATATTTAGATAACGAAGTACGCCTAAAAAGAAATGCAGTAAGACATAATTTGCCGCATAATAAAACATAATTTTAAGATCGAGTACATTTTTTAATCATTACTCACCACAGGATTTGCGAGGTACATGCATTTGTTGAAGTTGAAAGCTTTGTTACACTTGTCGCTACCCCCTGAAGAAATCACAAATAATCATACGACATGAAAAATTAATTTTAATCAATGTAATGAAGATTATTATTTATAATGCAACTTTATTAATGGATGGAATAAGTCATTTTCAAATGATAATAGCATTTTTATTATTTTATTTTTTTAATATTTTTGTAATTAGATAATGCAATGTAATTTAACTCAACAAACGAATACTTGCCTACTTCTTTACATTCATCGATCATTTGTACTCCAATGTGCCTGTATGATGCTGGCATTAGTTTGGCCAAAATCTTATAGTTTATTTTGCCATCTTTCTTCATCTAATCAAAAAAGATTAAAGTTTCAGCGATTCGATTTTATAATCATTATTATGTAAAAGTTTGTTTATATGTAAAAAAAATATCTTTTAGGTGATTTTACCACACCCCCTGATTCCATCACACATTTGAAATAACACGCTAATTTTGTATCATCCGCAAATTCGCCAAGTTCTGCTGCTTCTAGCATCGCTGCGATTAAAATCGTCAACATTAGATGATTTAATAATGGTAAATAAAAATGAAAAAATAGTGCAAATTATTTTTGGGAAATTTATATATCAAACAATTGGATGTATCTCGATTCTCTCTCTCTCTCTCTCTCTCATTTATTACTAAGATTAGATTAAGTAAAATTGAATAATTCGCTGTTAATTTAATACAATAAGTTTGAGAACGTACGTAGAGGCACACCAGTTTCTGCCAAACATTTTTTTCGAAAACTAGCTCCTAATTTCCTTAACTCATCGTGAACAGTAGTCCAATCTATATCCTATAAAATTATTGGTGATCACAAAGATTTCGCAGACTTAAACTTATATTCGCGTACTCACTTCTGTTTTGGGTAAGTCGGCAGAACTCACGACGACGAGCTGTGTAAGAACTACAGAAACACAGATCAGAATTTGACTTTCTCTTGTCATTTCTCGTATTTTATGTGTAGTCAATATACGAAATATAGCCGAAAAAAAGTGTACTCGGTCACTTAGGATTACTAAGTGCGCGATCGCGCTGAATCATTCAGAATTTATCCGAGTTCTGGAATCGAGGTGGGAGATAATAATCACTAGCAAAGACAAGATAATTATTAGCAATTACATGAACATGTTGCACTTTTGTTTCAAAAGTGACACAACTAAAGAAATCAATTTTTTTTTTAAGAAAAAATTTTTTTAATACGTGACAGAAAGTTATTGAATCAAATAATATCAACAAAAGATAAGAATTTCTAACAAAATAAAAATTTTTCCTTTTTTTCTGAATAGTAATAGATTAAAGACAAGACAAAATAAGAATTCGACGTTCTTGTTTTGTCTTGACTTCCTATTATCAAGAATCACTATGTTTTGATCTTGACAGTCAACTTCTTGTTTTGATTCTTGATTCTTGCAAGATTTTTTATACTTTTATAATATCTATAAATTATATATATATTTATAGATATTATAAATTTTATAAAATTTATAAATGTATGAATATATTTTAATAAAAATTTTATTTACATTCTGATTTAGTTAACGTTTTTGAAATATTTTTATAAAAATTATTAAAAATATTTTTGACAGACAAATATTAACTAAATACATAGAAAAATTTCATAAAGTATTAATTATTAAATATATTTGAACAAAAACACATTTTTAAATAAATATATATTTTTATTTATCACAATACAATTAATATTAACTAAACTAAATTTTGACTACATACGTTGCATACTTGTCGAAGAAATTAATATTGACTCTAACGTTTTTAAATTTTTATTTGTATTACTTGTTTTTAATTGATTCTATTATTTTAGAACTATGATTTGTTTAATTCTACAATGCGTTTTGTGTACGCTTGTACTTTGTATACTCATTGTATTTTTCTTATAGGATAAAAAAGCACACAATGATTTAGTTAAAAATTGTTGGAAACTATTTTTAGTAATAAAAAAATTTGATATCATAAATGATCAAACTCTTCAATTGGGAATCTTCGTGATTAAGGGCCGGTTTCACAAACTCCGGTTAAATTAACCGGCTGGTTATTCTATTGGAATTGACCAATCGCATTTGTTAATTTCGCTTAATGACAAATACGATTGGTCAATTCCAATGAAATAATCGGTCGGTTAAGGTAACCGAAGATTGTGAAACTGGCCCTAAATGATTTACTAACTAAATAAATTACATATAAATATTATAATTTAGAATTAGTGAACAATAAATTTGATAAAATTTTATTATAAATAGATAATTTTCTGGCATAATTTATCAACTATAATTTAAAAAATTGTTGTTTAATACTTTGTTGTTTAATCAAATTATTAAAATTTACATAAAGGTGTATAAGATCTTTTAATAAAGAATTTTCATGTGTTATTGAAAATTTTAATCAAATTTTATAAAATGTTATGTATTTTAATTATACACATATACTACACACATACATACACACACATAAAATGTATAATTATAATTTCTTGTCAAGAATCAAGAATCTTGATTGATTTTTCTTGATCTTGAAGTAATAAATGTTGTTTTGTCTTGATTTTATCAAGTACAAGAAATTGGTGTTCTTGTCTTGAAAAATCAAGACAAAACAAGATCTTGGAATTCTTGTCTTGTCGTCCATCACTATTTCTGAAAAACTTAATTTTTCTTGTATTACTTTTGAAGCAAAGATATATTAGATAGATATGATACGTCAGGATAATTAAAAAATTAATTTAAAACACGAATTTCATGAATTATAATTGCGCATGTTTTTGAAAATATTTCTCAAAAGTATTTTAAAATAATCTTTACCTATTGATCTGAACTTTTTATATTGTATAATATGTAAAATAATTAATATCTACATAAAATTTCTCGTAGGTTCTCGGCAAAGTAAATGAAAAAAAAACAACTTTAAAAAGATGAAAACTGTGTAAAGGCTGTGTTTCAAAATTGCTGTCATTACTGAAGATCGACAGTTTCCGTTATGTACACTACAGATTTTCAGTACTGACAGCAATTTTGAAACAGCCAAAATGTCGATGCCGAGAAAAACTGCAATGTGTAACTTTTTGCAACTACATGCGGTTGTGAGTGAGGAGTATGACGGTAAACAAAAATTTAATAGTAACTTAGAAATCATATATCTACTTTGCTTCCTAGATAATTAAGAATCATCTCTTCCTGCAATTTTAGTATTTTGAAAATTATGCCATGTCTAGATCAAGCAATATATTACATATCTCGCGACAAATTAAACGTTTTAGATTTTTAATTACGAACAGGAATTGGATTGTGTAATTTGTTAAGATTATTATGCAACTTGTATGATTAAATCATTTTATTTTAAGATTTGCTGCTGTATAGCGGACAAAGGTTATTGTAATCCATTGTTTCTTGTTAATTTACCATAGTAGATTAACTTTAATCTTGATTTAATGTACCCTTTATTTTCTTTATAGTTTTAAAAGCGAAAAATGTAAAAAGTAAATGAAATAATATCAAGATTAAAATTAATCTACGCTAGTAGAAGGGAACATAAATTGCTCGTAAAATTTTGTATTCCTTTTTTTTAAATCTAAATCTAATTTAGATCTATAATTATCATAATTTCTTTTATTTTTTAATATTTATCAGAAAGCTCGTGTTGCGTCATATCGTAATGCTTTTCCACTTGCTACACGCGTACAAGCACTATTTTTTAAGTGATCGTCGCAAAGTACTCGTGAATGAACATTTCAAGTGTGTTAATACAGATCTCTCCTTTCGTCGCGTTCGATCATCAAGCGTGACCTCAACTGGCAATTGGAACGTTCTACTGCCGCAATCTACGGTATCAAACTCAATCCTATCAAACGAGAGCGCCATCAATTTATCAAGTCTGACAATCAATTCGATATATATAGAGACGATTTATACAATAATAGATACTTAGAAAAAAAAGTTCCGGCGTCATAATTCGCGCAAAAGAGCCTTGAACTAGTTGCGGTTCTCTCGAAAAGTAAAATGGAATAAATGGCTCAATTACTGACGTTGTTTCAAATACTGGATTTCAAATTTAATTTTAAATATGCTTTCATGAATATATAAATTACTTGAATTCTTAAGGAGTCTACTATTGTTACAATATTGCATTAAGAGTAAAATTAAATCTTCTTATTTTAAAAAAATTAAGATTTTATATTCAAAACATTGTTAGTAATTGCGCCATTTTTGCGGCTACGTTTAATTTGTAACGTCTTGCAGTAAAGGTACAGGAAACAGGACAATTAAAGATACGATCAATTAGATCACTGAATCCTTTATTTCATCGCCAAATTCGTATACGGTTTATGGCAATACGGCATACATGATAAAGTGGAAAGTGGTTTAAACGTAAAAGAAACATTAACGCATTCGGCGAAATTGTATCTTGAGCATTTTGTCCTGGTCTCTTTTTACTATTATCCTTTCGCAGCTCATTAGAATAGATAGTAAGTCTGAAATAAATATTGCGGTCGTAATACAAGATGAGAATTGCGATTTTGGAATCACTTACCCTCGGAGATAGCTCCGCGTAACACTTGTTGAACGTATACGCGTACTCGCAGTTATCACCCTTTGCTGCAAACAAAGAGGCATTTGATCCATTTGCTTCACGTAATGTGACACGAAGGATCGTGTGTAATCGAAAATAAAATAAAACAACAATATAAAATATCACAGAAATGAAAAAGTAAACATAATCAATTATAATTTCAAAGCTTTCGATAATGAAGAGGCTTGTTATATTAATTCGTATGAATATAATAATCAAAAGACAGAAAGATATTTTTACAAATATCTTTCATTCAAGACGTCGTTCAGGTGAATCGTCCAAAAATTTTGTTTTAAAGCCTCCTAATTTTAAATATTAAAATCTAATATATTTTTAAAAGCAATACTTCCACTTTGTAAGTTTCGAACACACGCAATCGATCGACGGCAAATGGAACGAAAAAGAAAAGGACAGTAGATACCCAAATAGTTACCGATCCCCTTGCACTCGCTAATCGCTTTCTCGACCTCGGCTCTATAGGCAGGTATTCTTTGGAAGAACGTCAGCATTCCATTCAGACTTAGCTCTCTCTTGTCATCGACCAGACCGAATTGTTCCCAGAGGCAATACATATAGCACTGCAAGAAATCAGATTGATTGGATCAGCCTTTGATGCACCGAAAATCTTACTCATCTTTACGTTTCGTCGACCGCGCGTGACATAACGAGATCCTTTTTCGCCGGACGTAATTGGCAATTCTTGCGTATAGGTATAATACTCACCTTCAATTGACGTGTTTCCGGCCACTGACCGTTTCTCACCGCTTCTATGTCAGCTAAAAAACAAAAAACATATTCTATATATATTCAATATATAAGATATTAATACAATATTTTTACAAATAATTTCCATTCTTGAAATTCGAATTTGAGTATACTTTAAGAATTCATAAGTTCACCATTAATCTTTTTGATATTTGGATTAGCAAATTATTTAATTACAAGTAAGTGCTCGATTTTACGATCATCTTGTATACTTAATGTGACTAGATATTTTTTTATTCTAATCGGGATAATTTTATTCTAATCGGGATAATTTTGTCAGCATTTAAATAGACTACATGCAAAATCGTTTTTCTTATATTTTTCTGTATATATTTATCATTATAATTTGATAAAATTTGATAAAATTTGATAAAATTTAAAAAATAAAAATTCGCTGAAAAATGCTTTCTCGTTAAAAAATATGTTTTTTATTGAAATCAGGACATGTTTAACATATTTGAGACAGCAAGACAATTACCTCGAAAGCAAGACTTGTGATCACATTGTGTATAATACAACTTTATGCGCCGTCGCGGTAATTAAAATTTGCGATCGATAATTTTATTCACGCCGGGGGTGAACGAACCCTCCCTTCAAATAAAATACCTGTGGCGACTCCCGTTTGCGTTTGGCAGGCGTTCACCACACTCGCTGCGGTTGCGATCATCTGCTCGGAAACGAAGCTGGGTCTCTTCGACTGTAAAATAGATCGATGTCATTGAGACTAATAGGTAGTAGTTGAGATAGGTAGCAAGAGAGACGAGCGCTCTTGCGAAAGCTGCATTGGAGAATTGTGATATATTTTTATTATAACAATAGTAATAATAACTTTATCTTATAGGTGAGGCTCACTGGAATCTATAGAAATTTAGCGGAGAGATAATGTCATAGCGCAATTGTTTTCCTTTATCTCTCGTTACTCTTTCCGATTATTCTTATAATTATTTTTAGTATCATTTTTCATTTCCATGATGATCGTGATGTTTGCTATAAAAAGTAAAAAAAATATTATCATTCTTTGATCATCTAAGACACTACACGGAGAATTAAACTTTTTTTACTTTTGTACTAATTTAAAAGATACTTGACTTTTTTAATCAATAAGTTGCAATTGTGTTTTATAAATATCGAGCCTAAAGAAAAGCACTGCACGTGTTACTAAGCGCCATTCATCCCCGGTCGCCTAGAATTGACAGCTATTGAAAAAAATGACATCTCCGACCTCGTTTACTTCTATTGAATTTCATTGAAGCTCCGAAGAACAATCGGAGAGATTTTGTGTGTGTGTGTGTGTGTGTGTGTGTGTAAAAAAATTATAAAAATAAAATAAATTTCTCTCGAACTGTCTCATATTTTTGATTTTGTTTTTCGAGGGAATTCCTTGTTTAAACTTCCACTCTTTCTCTTCGGGTATATCTCACAGTTTCGGCACCACCCCGTTTTTGGCACATACCCCGCAGGACACGATCCACGCCTGAAGGAGGAAACCCAGAGCGACCGCGAGGAGCCTCATCCTGGTGTCTCTTGAGCTTCGTGTCCCTTGTCACTCTCGCGAAACCTCGGCGACAATCCCGTTTCCGGCGCGTGTGAAGACGGTGCAAAGGCGTGCAGAGTGCGCGCCGTGCGCGAAGCGAGGGTGCGACTGAACGTCGGAGACGGCGCGCGCGGGTGGACCGAACGAGGGTCGGTACGAGAGATGAGGCACGGAGTCCAGAGACTGAGGGAGAGACAGAGGTGGAAGCTGCGAGCTCTGCCGCGCGCCCTGGAAGCTGATTCGAGATTAGGTCGCGAGCTGTTATCCTTCTCTCTCTTGTTTTCTCATTCTCTTATGCCTTGTGCTGCAAAATAGTGTTTCGATAATAAATCAGAATATAATCAAACATTTATTAATTTTACGCATTTTTACATGTATAAGGAAGTTGCCGAATGCATACTGCTCAAATTAATTTTTATTACTCATTTGATGCTAAATTGTACAAATAAATGTTGGAAATTATTTCACATTTTAAGTATAAATTACTACAATGATTAATTTTCCTCAATATTTATCACATTTTTTAATAACATACAGCAAAGCAGTCGCCTAAATCATACCTGTGATGAGTCTCCTAAATCATATCGCATCTTTGAAAATATCAAATTTGATATGAAATAAAATAATAAAAAATATAAGAAATTAGAAGTTAATCAGTTTAATCGGACGCGCGCGGAATATTTTTGACTATTTGATTCTTTCAAGTTTGATTGGAATTTTTTTTTAATCAATCTATTTATTGTTGTGTGTGTGTGTGTGTGTGTGTGTGTGTGTGAGAAAGAGAGAAATTCCATTATAAAAATTTAATATTAAAAAATAGTAAGTAATTAATTCCTAATTTATTATTAAAAGTATTACGGATAAAATAATATTTTTAATATTCAAAATAATTAATTAATCTATCCAAATTTCTGTCCATCGCATAATAGCGCGTTCTTTTTATTATGCATGAAAAGATAAATTACCTCGTCTCCTCGGTATAGAAGAGCTTTCGATTCTAGGCCAGGTCACACACATGGACAGACAGATTTGATTGGCGGATGTTACCAGTTTATATGATCCGACCCTATATAATATCTCGTCTATTCTATGCAACGTCGACACAAATACGACTTTTCTGTTTCTCTCTCTCTCTCTCTCTCTCTCTCTCTCTCTCTCTCTCTCTCTCTCTCTCTCTCTCTCTCTCTCTCTTTCTGTTCATTAGTCTTCATTTCTTCGTGTACGCAATTTTATATATCAAATCATTCTTATCGAGACTCAGTAGCATTATTTCTGCTCTCGTTATCGAGAGATCTGAAATATGATTATATCTCCTTAACAACAATATAAATGAAAAAATCGTAAAGAAAAAATTTATAGGCAAAATAAAAAAGCATTAATAATTATTAAATATTTTATAATCCTTTTAATCAATTCGTTCAATGCGTAACATTTTATATTGTTTAATATCGCATTAAACGAAAAATTCATTAAGAGAATCACATAATATTCAAAGTTTATTTTCATTTTATTGATCGCGAATGCTGTCCAACTGATATATGTATATGTAATCTATTTCTGCCGTTAAAAATGAATGTATCATACAATTAATATTATTTTTCTCATATAGAAATCTCTTTTATTATCTATATATTAAAATTCGACGTAGCAATATAAATTATATTATTAACTAAAAGTTATTTTTTTACAAGTTCATTTTGATTTTCTTGATTTGGCGTTAAAAACTTTGATTCGCACGTGTCTCGAATCATCAAATAATATTTGCATTATTTTATTAACGTGAACAGAATTATTAGTTTTCCTCGTGCAACATATAAAAATAAGAAAGATTAAATCAAAAACTTACTATATATAATTAGAAACTTCGCGAGTTTGCTTAAAATAATTGAAGTATGACTGATATCATCATTATCCCTTATCTCACCACGTTATTTCTTCATGAGTAGCACGGGTTGCATCTGCAGGCGCATAAATCTGCGGAAAATTAGAAAACCTAGATTTTAACAAAAGAGAGAAAGAGAAAGAGAATATTCAAAAGACAATCTATAATCCGAATTGATTTTTACTACATATCAAAATTCTATAATGTACATCTCGATGTACTTGAATATATAATTAACATTTTATGCGTGCGCATTCTCTGATTCTTTAAACATCTTTCGTATTACGCGAAACACGATTATGGTTCTATTTTGATGCATTTTGACAGGAATTTTAAAATCAAATATATCGCAAGGATTGCGCCGTTTCGGGCGCGAAAAATGTGGCGGAATCAGATGAAATGCAGACGTACCCTTTCACGTGGCGCGTCATCCGCGCATCATCCTGAAAGCTAGCCGACATCGCGGCTGAGAGACGCACGTGGGTCGCGCATCGCGCGCGGCGGCTTTCTGGGTCAATACAATTCCGGCGAAGGTGCGCGAGCGCTGCCGAGCGGGCCCCGAATAACCTCACTTCTCTTAGGTACAGTCGCCGGCGGAATTATTGACCACTAAAGAACCGTCGCGCGAGACTTTAACGTTCGAGACGCCAAGGAAAAGAAAGTATAATATTAAACGTTTCTCGTGTAAACGAAGGCCGAACCAAGCAAACAATAATTAAATAATTCGTTGAACGGAATTGCAACTCGTTAAAATAAGTCGGTGATATATACAAGACTTTTATTTATACTTTAACGTCCATTTCTACCAACGCAGATTAATTTTTTTCAATCTCTTAGCTTATATTGTAGTGTTCTACATGAAATTCTGGAAGAATTAGGAAAGGTTAAAAAGTAAATCAAATTAAATCAAGATTAAAGTAAAAATCTACACGAGGAGGGGAATATCTCGGGTCCGCGACGACGCGGCCGTTCCTATCGGACTGTACTTTTCCCGCGTACAGTCTGCGGGACAAATATTGACCGCGCCGGAGCAAGTATTGACACTTGGCACTTCGACTCCCGGTGCCGTCGCAGAGATCGCTCGCCACGTGGTGATTCACGTGAACACCCGAGAACACGACGACGGGGGGATCGTGTCATTCAGCGGAGTCGAGAAACGTATTGTCAGGTGGTCTCTGGAATTTCGAGCGACACACCTGTCGTTTGCCGCGTCGACCGCCGCGGACTGTACCGACGGTGGCGCGGTACAGTCCGCGGGATTGCAATTGACGACGCGCTCCGAGTCTTACGACGGCTATCCTCTGACGTGCACCGCGAAACCCGGGAAGGTGGGATTATACACGCCCGCTTTTCTTGCGCGCATTTCGGCGTCGCGACGCCGGCCGACGTCACGTCGGTGCCGCGCGGCGAGGCCGGGCGGCGCGTCTGCCACCGGACAAAAGAATCTCGACGGACTGTACTCGGCAGCAGTTGTATTGACCGCGGACGCGTGTGTCCCTCCCGCTGCGGGCATCCCTTCGTTCCCGCTGCTGCGCGGCGCGGAGCGGAGAGTTTGCCGCGCGTTTCGCGTGGCGAGGAAGCGAGGATCGGAGTCGGCCAGCGAGGTGGTGATCGTCGCGGGGCGACGCGCCCACGTCCGGGTGGCAGGGAACGGCAAGGGACGCCGTGGAACGATGCCTCCGATGACGATGTCGACGATCCGGGAGCAACGGGGATGCTCGACGTAATCCGAGAATTGATCTCACGCGTAGCTTCGGATCATTTCATGATGCTCACGAGTGGCAGTGAAGCAGTGTTTTGAGAGAGAAAGAAAGAGAGAGAGAGCGCGCACCAAAGAAAGAGAGAGAGATTCGAAGGCGACGAGCGGTGGTCGCCTCTCGTCACGTGATTCGCTTTCTTCACGTACGTCATACGTCGCGTGCGATTTAAATCCTTGCTTGGTCCATCGTCCCCCAGGAAAGATGGGCAAGACAAGAGGCGTCCACGAGACGACTCCCGAATTGAGGAATCGGATGGTGGGAATGTACGAGGCCGGTCTGGGCTTAAGGGAGATCGCCGCCGCAGTCAATTGCTCGGTAAATAAGTCTTGATCCTTAATATTTTGTAATAATTTCGCACCTTTCTTATTGTAATTTCCTGCATGTATTTTAATTTCTAAAATTTTAAATTCTCTTGAAGTTTGAAAATTTTCTGCGGATTTTGTGTGCTTTGCTGAAGTTTTCTGCGACTCTGCCCGGTATAAGAACGAATTTCCTAATCTGTATCTCGTTCGCTTTCAGCAACGTACGGTGAAGAGATGGCTGAACAGATTCGAAAAGGAAGGTACAGTAGAGACGCGGGAACGTTGCGGACGCAAACGGGCCACCACCATGGAGCAAGACGAGGCAATCGTTCGTCTGGCCAGTCAGACACCTATAACGGCAGCGAAGGCGGTGCTCCCCGCGTTGGGTCTCACCTGCTCTGTAGATACTGTGAGAGAAAGGCTGCACAAGGCTGGAATTCACAACTGGAGCCCTTCGCGCAAATACATGCAGAGGATCCCATTGGGGTTAATAAAATTCTATATATTAGCATTACATATTTATTATATATATAATTTTATTTAATTACACAAAAGAGTATAGATAGAAGTAATATAAATATCACGTTATATACAATATTATTTCCGAATTTACATAGCAAATTGTGTTGACTAGAGACATTAGAAACACATCAAGTTCAATTTTGTTTTCATTCTTTAGTTTTCATTCTTTTGCTGTGAAGATTTGTATTAAGCGTAGACATGTAGTTTTATTTATTTCAATCCAAAAGTATTTAAATAAAATCTCAGAAAAAATTTAAATAAAAAAATGTAAGCATCTAAGAGCAGTTCAATTCTTACTTTATTATTTTATCTTATTTCTAATTGTGTAATTTATTTTTCAGTGATGCGGACGGTGCGGCAATCCAACAAGCAGTTTGGCGGCCAACCGGCACTCAATTAGGCAAGAAGAAAACTTCTAAGGACTTGAATAAATCTGAGAAGAGTAATGCCACGGTTAAAAAAAAGAATCCATCGAAGAAGGTCAGACCTCGTGAGATGTATTCCAATGATGGCACACTGTCGGACAGTCTGAAGCAGAATCAGAGCTCCGAGCAGCAGCAGCAGCAACATCAACAACAACAACAACAACAACAACAACAACAACAAACATTTGTGTTTTCTCAGCAAAATCTTCCTCCATTGCCTTCCGCTCCTCAAGTAACCGAGATGCAACCTTCCACGCAGCCTGTATCCACGAATCAGACGGAGTTCGGTAA
Organism: Monomorium pharaonis; assembly: GCF_013373865.1. Taxonomy (NCBI): domain Eukaryota; kingdom Metazoa; phylum Arthropoda; class Insecta; order Hymenoptera; family Formicidae; genus Monomorium; species Monomorium pharaonis. The sequence goes on along the minus strand of NC_050472.1, from coordinate 3,709,882 downwards.
CGCGTTGAGCCTGGTGCAGCAACCACAGCCCATCTATCAGCATCCAGGATTGACCATGGTGCAAAATTGGCCGTTAGATTTGGTGCAAGGCAGTCATCATTATCCGCAGGTTTGTCTTTTGCCTGTTTCTAAAGCATAAATGTAACAAAACGTGAATCACATTTATGCATTTATCGCAGGGACAACCAAATCCTATGCCTCACGAACATCCCCCGCCGCAGACGCAACTGCAAGAGCTGCACACGCAGCAGGAGCAGCAGCAACATCACGCGCAACAGGCCCAGCAAGCGCAAGTACAGACGCGACTGCAGGATCAATCGCATCAGCAGAATACTCAGTCTCATCATCACAATCTCGATCAACAGCAACTGTCGGTGGAGCATCAGATTCACCAACAGCAGCATCAACGTCTGCAGTCTGGCATGCCTAGTCCCGAACAGACGAGTATAAACGTAGGATCGGATAGTTCGAACATCTGTAGTTCTAACGAGAATAGTCAGTCGTCCTGTGAACCTCAACAGAGTGTGGAACCGTCACGAAAAAGCGGCCAAAAATCGGGGGGGACAGAACGGCAGAAGAAAAAAAAGAAAGGTGGCAAAGCGAAAGGAACATTGGAGACTAGCGTGGAGCTCAGAAATCGCATGATCGGAATGTCCGAGGCCGGATTGTCAACTCTATCCATCGCGCTGGCGATTGATAGATCGGTATGTTGAAAATATTCCGCTTTTATTCGCTAGATGTTTAATTAGACAGATTGTATATTGTAGATCTCTGGATCATATGTGAATAATTATAAAAGTTTTATTACTCTCGAAAGAAAGTTAACGCAAGAGATTTACATGGACGTGATTTTGAATTAATCAGGAACGTACTGTTAAAAGATGGTTAGAAAGATGGCATAAGGAAGGCAATGTGCAAACGAAGGAACGAAAAGGACGACGTCGAATTACTACCAAGGAGCAGGACGATGCCATCGTTGCGATGGCCACTCAGCATCCTCTCACCGCTGCTAAATATGTAGCACCTGCGTTAGGCCTTAAGTGCAGCGTAGATACAATAAGAGAGAGGCTACACAAGGCTGGAATACACAGCTGGAAGTTGGGCAAAAAACAAGGGTTAGATGAATGATGTTTATATATATTTCTTTTTTTAAATATTCTTTAGACACTTCTACATTTTTCTTTGAAAAAGATAAGCTCTGAATTTGTTGCTAATTAAAATGTTCTTTAATTGTAGGATATTTTTTACAACATGGAAAATAAAACATATAATTAACGGTATTTTAATTTAATTTTATTTTTTTATTTATAGGGAAGGCAATGCAGTTCACACAGTCCATTTGTGGCAACCGAGTGGCAATCGCCCTAACAAACCAAAAATGTTAGGCGAGAAGAAAAAGAAGGGTGGCGATAAGAAGCGTACTCAGATAGCGAATAACAATCAAAAACGTATTGCGCGGAAAAAGAAGACCAACGAACCGCCACCGCCAAAAACGACTCCGCCTCCGGCAAATATAATACCGGAACAGTCTACATTATCGTTTCATAATCCCGGAAACAGTAAGTGGTTGAGTCATATTTCCTAACATGTGTACATTTATTCCAAAACTAATTGCCTTTAAAACCACTTTTCAGTGGCAAATTATGTATCAGGACCTACCATAATGCAACCACTGCATAATATTACCGCGCCGCCTCCTACACTGCCGCAACCGCAGCCCCCTCCGCCACCACCAGCGCCGCAAGCGATGCAACCGATGGGTCCGATAATGCAGCAGCGACCGGATTGCAGATTGGCGCCGATAGTTCCGCCCGTGTCGGGTCCAGGCAATTCTGGCGTCGCCTATCCGTCGTGCATGGTCGGCGGCAGTAGCCACGCAAGTCATATGGAACAAACAGACCCTCTAAATTACGAGCCATACATTTGGAGTTTTTAAATACATATAAGTAAGGCTGCGTTCCGATATTTACTGTTAGTACTGAAAATCAACAGTATATGTGACGTAAACTATAGATTTTCAGTATTGGCAGTGAATATCGGAACACAGCGTATGACAATTTGAATCGCATAGAATTAAAAATGGAAGAAGAGTCACTGCGACCAATTCAATCATAATTGAATTAATTGTCGATTAAAATTAACTGGAGTTGGTCAAAGTGGCCTTAATTGCATTTGAACAAATTCCGCTATTTGTCAGAGCTCCGTAAAATTATATTTACACGAAAAGGGCTTCGCAATTGAAAACGTTTAAGAAACGGCAATGCAGAGATTAAGATACGATCAATATGATTAAAATCAGTATTTTAACATCACGACTTTTGTGTACGATTTAACTTATACATAAGATGCAATATTAGAAGGTACGTCTGTATATGTGCGTGCTTGTGCATGTGCAAAAAAAGAAAGCTCTCAGTGATTTTATTGTTATTATATCTAAGAAAAGTTATTGACTTTATCATTATTAACTTTAAAAGAGACTTTTATGGTAACATACAGCGTTTAGACCAATTTAAGTCAACATGAAGAGACTAGATAGTATGTACATATAGAATCATCTAGAGTAGAGCAAAGATGAACATCACATTTATTTTGCTATATGTCATCTTTTTAAATAATGAGCAGTCATGATTAGAAATCATTGTATATTAAAAATTGATTTTTATACAATGCAATCACATTTTATTGAATTAAGATTTAGTATTTATGTTGTAAATATTTTTAACAGCTAAAAGGAAAGATCTAAATATCAAATAAATTTAGACACAAATATCTCTGATAATTTGGCACATAAACTACTTATTAATAGCTGTAAAATAGAACATCCAAGAAACTTCTTAATGAATCCAGTGATAGATCTATTTTCGATATATAACTCCCATTCCTTTTTCGTAAGAGTTATATATATATACATATACGTAGATGATTTTAGATAGTGTGTATTCTATATATTTAATTAACATACATGAATCTGCTTTAAAAACTACAGTACAAATTGGCATGTTTCAACTAGAAAAGTATTTAGCAAATCAGTTTCAGAAACAACCAAGACATACAGTGTAAGCTGCCTTTTTTCTACAATATTTATACACACGCACAAATTTTAAGATTAATGTTATGATAATGCCATTACATTATCATAAAATTATTTCATATATGTGAAGCTTTTAAATATAGGGTTCGATTAAAGATTTAGTACGTGTATTTTATGTGTACACAAAATTTTTTATTCCAAATTTTTCTTTTCACGAAGCAGTATTCATAGTTCGTCCGCATACAATTGCCGGTGGTACAAATACAAAATAGTTATACGAAAAGTACGAGAGTATTGTAGATAAATTTTCATCTGATGTTTTAAATGTTCATTTTCACTCATGCATCAATATCGAATGGTAAAGTATTACATACTCATATCGTTACAAGTGAGAATGTATTCTGTTGTATTTTACGTGACATTACATCAACAATACAACGTCACATGTTGTTACATACATCACACAATAGAAATATTTTCAACTACATTCATCTCGTTTTGTATTTGTTTTATAAAGGAAAATAAAAATTATTAGACTCATTCTCCATGCCACAGGCTATAATCTTTTCTTTGAGAATAACAATGTATTTTTTTACAGAAAGAAGACACGTCGAATATATTAATTAAGACGGTAGTGGCTCGCGCCAAGTGAAAGCGCAGCACGAGACCGACCGTATGTTCTTTACTTATATTTTACTTCGAATTAAAGCTAGTTTTACTTTTTATCACGTGAGCTCCCAGATTTGCGCGACGTTATTTACAACTGCGTTAGGATTATTTTTATGAAACATGAAGTATCCCTGAATCTGCGCCGGACTGACATTTTTCTTGAAGGATACAACACTGTTCGCAAATTCCTTTGCAAGTGCACCAGGATCCTTGCCCGGTTCTTTATAAAATCTCAGAAACATTTGTTCAATCTGTTTCACACTGCACCATCCTAAGAGAATTGAAATAATTATTTATTAATTAAGTTATTTATTTTCTTTAATTTCTAGTTTTTCCATACCGATATATTCTTTAACATCAACTCTGCCCGGTCTAACGAGTGCGGGATCTAATCTGTCCAAATAATTGGTCGTCATAAATAATATCCTGGCTTCTGTAGAAGCTACACCATCCAGGCAATTTAACAAACCACTGAACGTTACTCTGTTGAGGCCGTCGTACGCTGCTTTAACTGAAGACAAGAATAAATAATTTAATTGTTGTTCTAATATCTCATTTAATGCCTTAGGAATTGTTTATTTACTTTCTTTAGAATCTTCTCTACTGGTAAAAGCGGCGTCGATATCCTCAAGTAGAATGATAGTCTGCTGCGGTGCTACTGCCAACAGGTGATTCAATCTGTCATCCGTCAGACCTCTCTCGGATAAATTCAAAACGCAAATACCGCGTTCCAATTCCCCAGCCAGCGCGGTAATGTATGAAGATTTACCGCATCCTGGTGGCCCATGTAACAAGTATCCTCTGCGATATGGTATTCCTAAAAAAGGCAATATTTTTTTATTCTTAGAAAAATATATATGTACAATACATCGGTTTCTCGTTCCATTGGCAAACGACATAAAGAATTTGCAATCACGATAGTGATCATGTAACTTTTTCCTTAAAACGAAAAAACATGAAAAGTGAAAAATTTCTCTATTAATTTCAATAATATAGATTTTCACTTTTCACATTTCTGTCCCAGGAAAAAGTTTCTTTTTTTATACGTTAATCGCTATTTAAGGCAGAAAGTAAAAATCTTTGATTCATGACTTAAATACCTCTTTCACTGTACCACGATGGGTTATTGATGAATTCCTGACAGTCATTTATTATCCTCTCGGAAATACCAGTGTCAAGGACCACAGATTCCAGTGGTCTCTTCTTTCTAGCGTGCCCGAACTGTCGCCATTCGCTCCCCATAGCAACGTACATTATAGTCTTGCCCTCATGTTCCTTCAAAGCCATTTGTCTGGCTACACCAATTAAGAATATTGCTTCTGATTTCCCAATGTTATGTAACGCGTCTGTAAATATTTGTAAGAACTCAACCTTCTTCGAGAATATTGAAGTATATGCTCCTGTCTTTGCCAAACGCCGTCAACTGCACGGTTTCCCAAGGTACACCCATATGTAAATCTAAAGTCTGTTGTTCCCTAGTTCTTTCTACCTTTATCCAATTTCCCTTGTATCTATGTAAGAAAAATATCGAAGAAAATCAAACTGGAAAAATTTAAACTTTAAAAATTAGTTTAACTCTTAGTTTTAATTTAGTAATTCTTGTTTGTACCAATGCAGTTTAATTTTAAACTTGATTTAACTCTTTTATCTTCTTCTAGTACTAAAAATTTAAAAAAAGATAGAAAATTATAAGTAAATTATATAATTTTTTTACTTTATATATTTTATATCAATACTAAAGTCAAATATATTAACAATTTTATGACTTAATCACTTTCTTCTATATTGTTATTCAATAATTTATAATAATTTTCTTCTATATTGTTATTCAATAATTTATAATAATTTATATTGCTTGTATTATATCTACATAAAAAGATTCGGATATATATAATGTCACTAATTCATGTAGATTTAAAATTGATGGGACAATCTTGATCTAATCATTCAAAAAAACCAGTCCATATCCTGACCTAAAAAAATGAGTTCCTATGCTGGGAATAAAGTCGTATTTGGTCTTTACATGACCAGTCTCCTTCTGTTCAAAGCTGGTCTCCACAGAAAGATGCTGGGTCTTTCGTGCACCCTTATGTGTGATCCATTGCAGCAACCACTGATAACTCTTATCACGGCATGGCACCTCTAGAGTAATCATATAATGTCGCCTAAAAAAAAAATATATATATATATATATATGTTAAATTAAATAAGTGAGAGAAGGTTTGCTGGAGTAGGTGCGATGCATTTGGCATTATACTTGAACAATACAGCTCCAAACTGGGTGCCTTTCCTCAACAGGGCAGCTCCTGCTCCGAGGCCGAACAGACCAAAACCAGCGCCAAAGTAAGGATTGTCGGATAAAGCTTGCACGTATTCAAAAAGTGTCATGATGCAACAATTTGCACAGACAGTAACTACAAAGTTGTTCTATATTACAGACGAATAAATAGTAATTAATTACTAATTAGTTACTTTAACTATCTCTCTCTGTTGGGAGCATATTCATTGTTACTAAATCCTCCAGTTACAAAGAATTATTATTAAATGTATGCAAAGTGATTCTGACTTTGTTTTTGGTGTTTAATGTACATCCATCTTCAGGAAGATATACGACTTTGACTTAAATGCAAGCAGAGGTTAGTTGTGCCATCGATGATGCAACATGCAAGTGGCCAATGCGCATAGGGTAGGTTAAGATTTACCCTTTTTCAATTAAGCGCAATTACGCTAATTGTTATTACGCGACCAATCATGCGCTTCCATCCGTGAATTCCGTATATATACCTTTATGCTTCTACGTCAGATCACAGTTTCAGCGCAAAAACGGTCTTCAGGTAATTAATTTTGTTCTGGCATTACTACTTTTTGACAGGTATATTTATATTTTTTTTCTCGATTCGCATAAATTGTACGTTTAAAGAAACATTAAAGGATTTTTATTATAATTATGCATATATGCATTATATATTATTACAGCCTGTACGATAAACGTGGACAGCAGACTCGGACACTTGGAGTTGTCGTCCCGGACATCCCGCGTTTGAGAAGCACGTGTCGCAAAGTGTTGCCGGAAACAGCTTTCTGAAAATATTCTGATATCGGTAATTGCAGAGCTCTGTTACTTGACGTATTTTAGCGAATGGTGCTAGACTTTTGGAGTAAATTATAAAATTTAATAATTTCACATTAAACAGCAATATAAATGTAATAATAGTTAAATATGTGTCGATAATGAATGCAGTTGAAAATGCAATACATTGAAATCAATAAACATACATATCATACTTATAAACATTTGCAAATTTGATTGCAAAAATATGTGTATTGTAAAAATTCGATATTTTATGCAATTGTCAGCCTATTGCAGAAACTTAGTTTTTACAATGCTCTGTGTATTGTAAAAACTCGATAGTTTATGCAATTGTCAGCCTATTGCAGAAACTTAGTTTTTACAATGCTCTGTGTATTGTAAAAACTCGATAGTTTATGCAATTGTCAGCCTATTGCAGAAACTTAGTTTTTACAATGCTTTGTGTATTGTAAAAACTCGATAGTTTATGCAATTGTCAGCCTATTGCAGAAACTTAGTTTTTACAATGCTCTGTGTATTGTAAAAACTCGATAGTTTCTGCAATTGTCAGCCTATTGCAGAAAATAATTTTTACAATGCTCTGATTATCAGTATCTTCTTCAAAAATATATTAATATATGCATATTTAAATAATAGTAAAAGATAAAAGGAAAAAAAATAAATGAAGAACAAAAAGATGAAGAGAGGAAGGGAAAAGAGCAGAGAATTAATTTGCAATCCTGTTACAAATGATTATATTTCACTTTATGTTACAAAAAGAATCTCTACTACGTATAGTGTACCATTGTTTAATAACGTCAACTCCAGGTACCACGAGTGTGGTTTGAATACACATTTTGTCATCTCTTTTTTCTTTGCCTTTTCTCTCTGTTCCATTCTTTAAATATATTCTTGCAAATAATATCACTGAACATCTACTTAACAGCTACTTCCGAGCTAATTTAAAATGACTGGCATCCCTGCACTGATTATTTCTCCATAAACGCAGAAGAAGACAATCATGAAGGTTGCTGTAGACTTGTAGACGGTTGGCTGGTTGCGGGATTGTGTCTATGTTAACGTTTAACGATCTATTGTAGCTACGGAGAAAATATAATATACTCGTTGACGTTTATGATAATATTTTTATATGTATGTATAAATCGGTCGTGCTAATCTCCGCGATGTTGGTACGTTTTAGACAATGTATTATTAATAAGCTGCAACACTAGAGAGTGCATTTACAGTATGTACAATATTCTGGGTCCATGCTCCAAATTTTGTTACAAAGATCATTCCCGTTGTGCAGTTGGGAACGGAGCGTAAATAAATCTGTCGCTCTGCACTTTGGCCAATACAATTATCCAACACCAAATCTACGTCTTCAGTCAAAGAATTATTACATAAGTCCATGTAAAAATATTGCATTTAACATTTTTAATTGGACCTAACTGATTTAAGATATGAAATTATTATTAATTAATTGAGCTATATGCGTATCTCATACTGGAATACAAGCAATATTTAATACAATGATTATAATCTCATTATAATGCGTTTAAAAAATTAATACAATCTTTTAACGTAGTTTATGGATTTCTCAATGACCGAAAAAGTTGCAATCGAACGTGTGTAAATTTGCAAACACATACGAATATCTAATATATCTATAAAAACATTTCACGAATAGAAGAAATAATTTATAGTGCCATATAAAATATATTACATTAACAGTGAGTCTTTTAGAAATAGCTGGCTGCAGTAAAAAGATACGGAATACACAACATACCATAAAATACACTGATAACGTCGTCCAGTTCGTATCTTATATAAATTTATTGCCAGGAAATACCAATGGCTGAATGACAAAGTGTAAAAATATCTCGTTTAAATGCAACATGGACCCGATTGCAGCACGTTACACATTTGTCGGAACGTCTCGTGCGCGCGTCGATACATCGAGAGTTCTTCCTTCAAATTTTCCTAGAGATAATAATTTCAGCACATATTATGCAGTCGGTTAATCTCTTAGCCTAACGTTGTTACAGCTAATCAGACTCTTTATTCGAGTCCCATTTCTCTCTCTCTCTCTCTCTCTCTCTCTCACTCACTCTCATACTTCTAGTCTCACGTATCATGATCTAAACGCATCACTGTCGGGAAGCTCATCGGGCGGGACGCAATGAGAGCTTTTGTGGAAGCCTTGAGCAAATCTGTCTGCCATCCCTATTTCCGTTTACCAATCTTTGGCGGACAGATCCTGATATTATTGTTCACAATGTACTCTTTTTTTGGTCTTCTCTCTAGATTACTTCTCTGTTTCAAGTTAGCTCTGTCTTTTTTTTTCTTTCTCTAGCTTAATAATCTTAAATGTGAATTTGGCGAATAACTCGGTTGCGTACTCTTCAGGATCCTTTTCAGAAAATACGTTTTACATGGAATTTATGAAAGATAGGTAGGCACTTAAAATCAGTAACGTGGATTATTAAAATGAAACGTCGATCGATAATTATAACATACAAAAAGTGAAGGAGCAAGGAATCTTTTTCTGAAAGAGGATTCAAGACAATTATCGGCGAGATAGCGCAAATAGAAATTCTCGGCGCCGATACACAACCCTTTTTACGACGTGAAGGAACTTCGTGAAGGACGTAAATGTACAGAAAGACCGTGTCGCGGTCCCTCGAAAGGACAGAATTATTTTTGGCAAAAGTTATTAAAGGTGTGCGCCTCCACGACTGGACACTCGTCAATTCAATTTGTTAATTTTTAACGACTTTCGGAAATTGTGCCTCATTATCGTAATAATTTCAAACATCAAGAAGCAGAAAAACTTTTAACTATAGAATATAGAAATCGCATAATCTTATTAAGAATAATCTTGTTTTTTAATGATTTATCAGAATACGATTTAATACAACATAGTTATTAAGAATCGATAATTGTGCACAGTCCCCGAATTACAATATTTTTTTTGTAAGTTATAATACAGATTTATACAGTTACGATATATCTCTGGCATTGCTAGTGTCAGTCGGGTGGAGCAGCGCGGACGGCTAGGTAGAGTCGAGGACGAAATTTCTCGTGAGAAATAGTGAGGACAGCTTCTCGAGAAACGGAAGGATCTTTTCTCTTTTGCCCGGCTTGTTCCCGACGGTGGCGCGAGGCGAGAAGGGAAGGGACGGTGGTCTGAGACTGGCTCGGTTTGTGGACACAAATTAGCCCGACCTGTGTCTAGCGCCTAAGTGTGTACGAATCTCATGGAATTCCCTCTTTTACTCTCTCAACGACTAACAATAAGATTCAACGAGTAAAATTAACTATCTATCCAGAGTCAATTGCATCAATGTAAATCAGATCGATTAAACGAGCATTTCTTCTCTTCTCGTCTAGGCATTATACAGGTATCCTTCTATTCATGACTATTTCAACTTACTACTGGCACTATTGACTAAAAATGAACTAGTAGGACTAATATAACGAAGCTGATTAAGCACTCGTTAACTACAGTGATTTAAATTAAATATTAAGTTTATAATATTAAATATTTATATTAAGAGTTGTATTTTTAAGAAAAAAAAAAATATTTTTTAAGCATTTGTTAAAGTCAATCTCTGTATTTTAAGCTAAATATTAATTTTATAACAAATACTGTATTAAGAATTATAAAAATACTTTGTGTCTTGTCATATTTTTTAAATAGAGATCTATGTATTCGTAATAAAATAATTATTTTGTACAAATAATGTTTTATTTATATGAAATATAAATTCTATTCGACGTACGATCAATTCGATTTACAATCGAAATCACGGAACGTAACTCCGTCTTAAGTAGAGAGATACTTGTATAATTAGCTTGACAATCTAGAAAGGGGTAAGAATCGTTATTACAGTAAGCTAGTTACAGTTAGTGCAAGTGACTCTAAATAAAGTAAACTAATAACAGTACACTGTCTGCGTTTAAACATAAAAGAAGATACGTACGAAAAATAAGGAAATAAATCGTGAATAAAATAAAAATCTGAGAAAAATTGTTTTATTCCGGAATACGGAGAAAATATGATTGATGTTGCATTGTATAAAACGGGAAATAGTATCTCCATTTGTGATTCACGTCGTAGACACAGGTGACGCGATAATTACAAGATATAGAATATAATATAGCGACAACTGATCAATTGATAGTCGACGAACAATCGATAAAATTCTCTTTAGGTGTTCGTCTTACCGCGACGAGAAGATGACAGGCGATAATTATAATAATAAATATATAATTACAATATAATGTCGATAATAAGAGCGATGATAATAAAGACAATAGCCGTGATAACAAATTTGATTGACTGACAATTCATGACGTCATTTGCAATGTATATAATATATACAAATTTATTTGCAGAATGCTCTATTACGTTCTTTTAGTCGTGCGCACGACAAATCACATGATAATAATAACAATATTCATAAAATACTAATATAAAATAAATATTCAAAATCTCGTAATCGAATAGTTACATGGTTGATTGTTTAATTAAAATAATTTGTTTTGCAATCTTTAAGTTACATATATGTATTATTAGAAAAGTATATGTGTGCGACGTATCTACAGAACATATCAAAGTAAAAGAGCACTCTACGAGTTGCACTGAGCACACTTATCATGATAATTACCCTCCTATAAAAGAGTACAAGATAGTCGATAATCAATAAAACTGTAATTAGAGCTTTTGCTGTGCGCTCCTTTATTGAAACAAAAAACCTTTTCGTGGTCTCGTCGAACGAGATCAGCGATGATTATGCATCAAATATGTTAAAATTGCCTTGCACAAAGTGCTTTGTTGCAATAGAAAAAACATATACATAAATATATAAATAAACATAACTTAACAAATGATAAAACCTGCATCGAGAGTAGCTGCACCTATTACAGTAATTCAATATAATGGTTAACTTCTAATGATCAATAGGTGTACATTTAACAAGCTGCCAAGAAGTCAACGTAAATGAACTAGAGCCCGTTTAGGCCTATCGTTTCTACAAAATCGCGAACGAAAGGACGTGCTATCGCGCGAATTCCGTTTCGGTTAACAATGAGATAACTTGCACCAATCTTCAATGACGAAAAGTACGCGTTGGATATCGTGGAACTGGAACGACCGACTCCGCGACTCGAAAAGGAAGATATATACGCTGCCTCTAGAAATACAATCCGCTAAATCTAAAGTTTATAAAATTCCCTTTCGTAACGTCGAAACTAATGGTATTCTTGTTATCTTGGTCTCTCAAGTACAATACTTCTCTATAATACTACTTTGTCTCCGAGACACGAGGCACGAGTCGTTCCGTGTGCAGTTCATTAAAATATTCCCGTGACTTGACAACGCGTAAAGAGCATTCTACATATGTACGCAAAACGCAGGTCAGATGCAAATGCGAATACGACACAGCTTATGAGAAGCGTCAATGTACTATTAAGACTTGTTTAGCTGTTGCATCCGCGTTTGCGATCCGCATTGTGCACATCTTATGTAGAATCTGTCTTTGAAGATCGGAAAAATGGTTTCTCTCGCGGGTGAAGAGAAATCGCTGAAGTAAAACAAGTAAACACGGGTGAACTATTGATGCATCTAAGTGGTGGGTGTGAGATGGTAGTACTACTTGGAAGATGGGTCCCTATATCGTGTATTTTACTCTTGGCTACTGTTAAAAATTTTCAATTCTACTTGCTCTACGACATTCCATCTCTCGCTACTTTGATTATAAATGCTACCGGTCACGGGCGCGATATTCAATATTGTCTCTATGCACGCGATATAAAATTCCTGTCTTTCGCTGTCTTCCTAAAAACGGGTCTTTAGCGTTCTTTTACACCATGCGTTATCCCTTTAAACATACGCTTCCTGTCACGAAACGTTCCAGAGACGATTATTATGCTACATTAAACGGATCATCAACGGAATATATCCCTCGTATCGTTTAAAGAATACGTAAAGCGTTAATAAATAAGCGTGCTAAAGCGATAATAGCTCGACGAATCGACACCTGAAACACATTTCCACTATTAAAACTTAAAAACGAGACTATATCGATGGAACGCTCGCGCCGATTTAACGCACTTAAAACAGTTTGACAGGGCTAACGCGCGCATCATCGCAGAACGTATAACTCGCATTAAACGCGCAGTCGTGTCAGTGACTCCGTCAACGAAAGTGTGTGTATCCTACACTCTCTTTTGTATTCCTAAATTCCTCTACTAACAATAGTGGTAACAGAAGGCAGAGCTCTCTAAAAGAGACTCTATGATATGGAGCAAAATCCATGGGAAGGATGTGAAACTGAACATTTCGAAAAGCCTTCAAAACGCAGCCCTTACTTCCCCGTTCACCGAGCGCGATTCTCCCCCGTTTCAGTGAGGACGGCGTCGTCGTTTTCCTTCCCTTTTCTTTTCTCTTCCGTTTTATTTATTTTTTTCTTTCAAACACTCATGCGTGTCCGTCCATCCCTTTGTAAAAATACGCGTCGCGGAATTTAAACGCGACGAAACGACTTATTACGGATAAAACGAGACTGCAGATGTTCTCTCTAACGAAGGAAATCAATTGTATACTCACTAGAGTTCTCCAGACTCGCGACGAAAGTGAGCCTGGTCTGGCAACGAGTAGAAAAATTCGAAAAAGTTCTTAAAATCCACGCTTCTCTCAGAATATTTTACTCCACATCTTCATCATTTTCTAGAAGAAATCTCTGCCTAAATGGGGACGGTTCGTCTGTTGCGACAGTCGCGGCCTACCGCGTCCGTTTGCGCCGGCGGCGTGTCTCCTGGTATTGCGCAGCTCCCGGTCGACCTCGAGCTCCTCCAGCTTCATAGTGAGTCCGAGCTTCTGCTGCACCGCCAGGCGTAGTAGCTGATTCAGCGTCTTTCGGTCGTCCTCCGCCACGGCAAGCTGCCGCTGAAGCTCGTCCACTTGCGTCACGTACTCTTCGCAACGTGCAGCGAACATTGCACGCAGACCTAGACATTGCACGGTTAGCGGGGGTTTAACACGAAATGTAGAGACAAGCGAAGGAGATGGAGGGATACTGGAATTGGAAGCGCATCGGAATCCCCCGCGGGAGATGTAGCGGAAACTAGGAACTTTATAATGGGACAGTAAGGCACCTTTACATAAATAAAGTTATAGCAGAAAAGAAAAACGCATCAACCAAAAACCAGGTACATAGTTTGCCGCATCACGTTCTTAAGCGAGCGCGTAATAATGCTTGACTAGTGACACTTAAGAGAGACATGTTATATGGACGTGTACGTAAATTTTGTAACGCTGCTAATCTTTACGCAATGCAGTAATTATGGCAGAAAATCAGAGAGTTCGAAAAGTCAACCGCGGTACCCCATAGAATTAACAGCAATGAGTTCATAAAGACTGAAAACAATCAATTTTTTACGTTAGTAGGTATGTGTTAGTGGGACAAAATAGAAAAAAAGAGTTACATTATTGAATTTCACTAAAAAATTGCAGGGTTTGTAAAAGTATCTTGAAAAGGGGAAGGTTTAGTAAAGATTCATAGGATCATATTATAATATAATTATAAAAATCCATCATAATATAATTATAAATTTCTTTTTTCTACGCAATTTCTACGCATTTTCTACGCAATCTTTCATTAATTTGAAGACAGCTAATTACATAGGCAGAAAAAGATACAGAAATTAAATATAAATACTCACTCGAGAATGTCGCAGCGTTTTCTTTCAACATTCTAAGCTCATTTCTCAGTTTGAGCATTGTCTCGTTAACAATACTCTTTTCGTTCTCGTATTTGCTCTTCAGATTCGTTAACGCCACTTCCGCCGTATTTTTGTTTGATTTAAGCACCGTTCGCAACGTGGCAATCTGTTCCCGCTTAGCGGACAGCAAAGCCTTTAATCTGATAACTTGCTCTTGAAGGTCTGTCACGTCCGCCTTGTTTTCATTGACAGACGCTAAAAAGACCAAATTAAAATTAGAAATTATCGACAAAATTCACTTACATCTGAGATATCTGGGCTAAATAACGCCCACTTGATTTATTCTTTTAAGAACTTTAATAGAATTTAAAAAAAAACAGAATTTTCAAACTTTTATTTTTTTAGAGTTTTTAAAATCACTTAATTTTTTTACACATTATTAAATACAGTTTTAAAAAATTTCATTTTTTAAAAACTTTATTAGACTTTTTAAAAAATAAAATTAATTAAGGAATTTTATTCGGCCCAAGTACTCTATATTATAAAATAAAAACTTTTTTTTCCTTATCCAGTATGATACACTTACCCTCGCAAACGCTGCAAATATTGGATTGTATTCCTTTGACTTTGGACAGCTCGATCGTGTGTTCTACGGCGTTTCTGAGATGCTTTATTTGGTCCATTGCAGTTTCTATGTGTTTCGCAATCTCCTTCGCTTTGCTAAGACTCTCCAGATCCTTAATCTTGATGTCGGTCTTGAATAGCGTTCGGCACCAATCCATCTTGCCGTTCTCCTCCTCCTTCTCAGGCACGATCTCCGACTTCTCGTGGTCGAGTACCACCCTCGAGGGCGTCTCGCCATTAACGGTACACACATGATGGTAGAGCTGCGCGAGCTCGTCGGATAGATTCTGCAAGTCGTTCTGAGCAGAATCGAGGAAACCGCCGGCTTCCGCGGTGAGTTTCGACAGAGTGGACACGTCCGACTCGAGTTGCATGCTTCTTTGTTCCGTGTCCAGAAGCTGAAATAAGAGAGGAAAATATTAAACGCATGAGCGCAAACGTGATACTAGGTCGCGATTAACGCATTAGGTACGTTTTGCCTGATATTGCGGGTTTATCGGAAGTTCGTTCATGAGATGAGTTTACAGAATAGTATGTATTGAATAATTAGATAGTAGTTTTAGGGTCCACGATTCGTAGTTTTGCGAGTGTAGTGTAGAGATTTTGCGAAAAAATGTATAGACAGAGATGATCTTTCTCTTCGAGCAACGTGCAAAACAGGCCTTGGCGAGTTTCGACCGACATGCTGACGTTAGAAGATGCGCACGAAATTTAGATAAAAGGAAAGTGAGCGATCCTCTGACTTGTCGTTTTTAAGCGCATTCTGTCTCAAAAGCCACGTTGCATAGCATTTTATACGATCCGTACATTTCATTTCTTTCGAGCACTGGATAGTTCGAACATTCGTTTAAATGCGCTGATGTCAGATGATCCATGTGTGAAAATGTGAATGGTATGAATCTTTACGGCGCTCGCTAACGTTATTACTCTCACACGTGGATCTACGTTTAATGGAGTGAATTCGTCAGTAGCTTCGGAAATATGTACAGTTAAATACATGAGAAGAAGTACCATAGATAGGAAGCGATATATTATATTATGTATAGACACTGTTAGGACATTGAGAAGCGAGTATCACTGTACGGATCATTAGAGGAGCCAACAAGACAAATTATTGTTATTAAAATATCTGGTAAATACGTCAAAGGGACCACACGTAACCCAACCTTTTCTCGAAGGCTCTTCTCTGACTCGGGTATCTGAAACGTCACAATTTCTGTTCAAAGTCTATAGTTTTTACGCGACAATTGTGACAGTATCGTATACACTCATATTCTTGCCACAAACTCTTGTTCTTTCTTTCTCGTATATTTCTATATTTTATAAGTCTTATTATTTAAATTACATCTTCACCATTTGTTGCGAGTTTCTTAAGATCTATATATTTGCAACAATAAATATATATACATCTTAAGAAATCGCATCGAGATACGAATAAATATCTACCTTGTTCCTCAGATTCGTCAGCTCTGTTCTTAGCTGCTGCGTGGAGTCGGACACGGTTAAACCATTCTCCAATTCGGACAGATCCTTCTGCAATTGAGTAATCTCGCGAGCGGACATGGTGCTCCATTGATGATATTGCACAACGGCCTATTAAAATAATATCATTAGCATGTTTCATAACAAAGTAATATTAAACTTTTATTTTTAGCTTTTGTTTTTTTTCATATTATTTAACTTTGGTTTATTTCATCTTAATTTACAGATGGTAATGATCTATCTTAATTACAGATTATCTTTCGATTTCCAAGCAGCCAAGCCGTTTGCTCCATAAATGAATAGTATAATTATAATAATTATTGCGTTATTATAATATAGTTTGAAAGATTCTCTATTGATATAAATAAAAATATATATAATATTATATTCACGCACTGATATTATTATATCTTAATATAATTTTTAACATTAAAAATGTATTGTTACATGAAAAATGTTTTGGGCTCGGTCACTCGTCTCACTTGGGAGTTTATATTTGGAGAAATTAGAGAAACGAAAAATGAAAAAACCTATATACCTGATTAAGTTTATCTAACGTCGTCTCTTCGCTCTGCTTCTCCGGCAATTTCGAGTGAAGATGATGTAGCGATTGCACATGCGCTGCCAGCTGCACTATTCGTGCAACGAACGATTGCAATTCCGTCTGGCTCTTCTCTACCGCGTACTGCGACTCGCGAAGGTTTTGCGTCAGATGGGCCTTCTCGGTTTCAGCGAGCTCCAGCTGTTTCTCTAGTTTCTTCAGTTCGTTCAGATGAATCTCGGAGAACAAGTCAACCTGCTTGTCGGTCGCGGACGTGCCCGGTTCCTGCGTTTTCAAGTCCGCCTCGATTCTACGTAGCGCGGGCGAGTCGTCCTCGCCGTCGCTACATATCGTCTGATCCTCCGTGATGCCGCGAATGGAGAGTGCGAGATTGCTCAGGTTGTAGATCGACTCGCTGTTGATCCTCTGATCTAATTCTTTCTTCAAAGCGTACTTGGCCTCGCGCTCGGCCTGCAGGGACTCCAACGCCTCCTCCATCTGCTTCTCCGCTATCTTCTTCAGATTCGTCAGCTCTTCCACCTGGCTGTTCAGCAGCTCAACCTCCTCCGTGAGCCGACGAATCTCGTGTTTGGCACCCTCGAACTCCACCTGGCTGGACCGCAGGCCGGATACCTGTTTCTGTAACGAGATATTTTCGTCCTCCAGCTCGGAGTAGTCCTGCAACAGACGAGTCTCGCGGAACCTGCACTCCCGCAGCTCTGTCCGTAACGACTTGCGCTCCGTCTCTGCCTGCTGATGATCTTTCCCGACCTCCTCGCGCTCCTGCAACGCGTGATCGCGCTCCGCCTCCACTCGCTCCAATTCATGTCGCAGCTAAAAACAATTTGTGACACGTCAAGATGTATTCCTATGTCGATATAATTATTAATAATAGCTATCTCAATACAAACCTGTTTTGTTTCATTTTCTAATTCGATGATCTGCGTCTGCAAAGATGTCTCCCGAGCGGCGCTCTCGTTAAGAAGACTCTCCTCCTGCTCGATGCCGCTCTTCGCCGTTATTTTCGTAGTCGTTTGGAATTTTGCTAGCGCCTAAAGTAACAACAAAATATGCACTTTATTCATTGCTAATCACTGATAACAATAATTTATTCGCTCTGTCACTCATTGCTAAGAATAACGAGCAAAAGTTGCTTGTGTGACAAGTGCTCAGATAATAATAATAACGATTATTTAAGCTTCTTACTGAATTTTCCTTCTTTCCATTTCAAATTAAAAAAAAAAAAACTAGAACTTATAGCGCGAGAACATTTTCTCAAAAAACTGTGTTCCAGATCAGATAACTAAATATAGATATCTGTACATTGATTGGCCGGAGACAGGCGGGCACGCCGAATGAGTCACTCCACGTTCCACCTGCAATCAAATTAACACGGTCGAACCCTACCTGTTTCTCCTTACCTGTTCTACACCGATCGTTATTTCTTTCGCGTACCTATTCGCGTACGCTTCGTGTCCACATGCGCCAATAAAACTTCACCCACGCCTTATTTACACGTCATTACACATTAAACGGCGCCGATTCAAACGCTGTCGCAACAGCGCGGAATAAATTATCTCTCACGCTTTCACGGGCGTGTCGAGCGAGTGTCAAACTCCATGGAGTTTGACACAACAATCCCTCGGACGACTAACCTCCTGCGTGATCTCCAGCTCGTGCTTCGTGTTCTCGTAGAGCGCCTCGAGGTCGTTGCACCGCTGCTGCAGGGCCGACTTCTCCTCGAGCAACGCGAGCCCGTACTGCGCCGACTGTATCTTCTCGGTGGAGGCCAAGTCGAGCTCGCGCGACAGGCGTTCGATCTCGGTCCTCAGCTCCTCGAGCTTGACCCCGTCGACGGTAGCGGCCATTGCTGCCTGTGCGATGACGACGACGACGACGACGAGGACGAGGACGTTGCTGATCTCCCCTCCGACGCTGCTAACTCCTCGTGTCCTCCTCCCGCTCCTCGCCACCACCTCCAGCACCTCGTCGTTATCGCAGGTGGACGCCGGTCGTTGTGGTCGCCCGTCCCGAGTGCGAACGCATCCTTCGGTTAATTCCTCGCCGAAGGATTTCCTAAATTCTCCTTTTACCTCCCTGTCCTCGACGAGGTACGCGCGCGAGGTGCTGCTCTTCTCCTTCTCTGCTCCGGCTTTTCCTACATCCTACATCCGCGAAACGAGAGCCACCATCTCGCTGACCGTCACGTCACCGAGCGAGTGACACTCTCTCTGCTCCGGGCCGATTTTGACAGACGCGACGGCGGTGACGATAACGGCGACCATGGGGAGGAGGGGGGGGGCGACTTCGGGCCGCGGGCGAGAGAATCACGCGACAACCGGATGCGCGTTCCGCGCGTTCTGCTTTTTAACGCGCGTTTCGACGTTCCGCGCGTTCATGCTCCGGCGCCACTAGAGGCCAGACTCGATCACCTTTCTCTCTTTCTCCCTACCTTCCTCCTCTTCACTTCTTCCGTGCGTATCGATAATAGATTTTCTCCGCAGTGCTCGTAGTTTCCTCACCGAGACACGTGGATGACGATGCCGCACGCGGTTTATTTTTATTTCTTCTAGGGGCACCATAGGCACCATAGGCGCTCGATCATCCATTCACTTGCCTCCTCTGCACCCGCTCATTCATAATTTTATCTATGCGGATAAAAATATGTAATGCGTAGTTGCGAGGTGTAGTAAACGACCGAACTGCGGAGAATCGTGGTCAAAATTTAATCGACGAATTTAACTTTTACAATTGGTTACGTCAATTTACCTGTACTTTCCCTACCTATACGCAGTAAAAACCTGTGCGAGATTATACGTCGCGAATTTTCACTCTGAAACCTTAACAATATATAATTCCATTCGCGGTATTACGAGTGATCTCATTAAGTTAATCTAGAATTACGTATCGCGGCAATTATCGGAAGCAATTAAGGCACGTTAATCACTCGAACTTTCTCTTTCAGAAATTTCCAATACGCAAAATTCGTTATCATCCCGGGCGTCTGCTAATTAATCGAGTTAATCGGTCCTCGGCGAGGCCATTTACGCATTTTACATTGACACGCAGATTGTGCGTGAATCCGCAGCGGAGCATGCGTGCGTCGGCACGTAATTACGTAATTTCTCTTTTTATGGGCAGTGAACTGTGCGTCCACGCAGGTAGATCGTCCTCGTCCCTGAAATCACAAAGCGTGAATTAATTCGAATGATACGCGAGATATTTAAGCAGAATACGAAGAACCGAAAGAAAAAAAAGTCACCATTCAATTCGCAATTGCGACGTTCCATTGTCCTCCACAAATGTCAACGTATACCTGCCGATGTTCAGCAAAGGGATGCTGGATGCCCTGATCTATCGGTTTCGTTTCCGGTCCTTTCACACATGTTACAAAAAATCTTTAAAATATTCCGCATCCAGCAGGGAGACATAGATTGACAATGGAGCGAAACCGGTCGTATTTCGTTGAGAATTAAAATTCTTTAAGGATGGGACTTCAAGAGACTTAAGTAAGGAACTTCAAGAGGGAACTTTCCAGGAAGCGAACGAAGAAAGAAAAGAAGACCATTCCTTTGCCTCTCCGTACACATTCTATTTCAAAAATTCAGTTTAAAAACATAACTTCGAATACTCCACAATCCTTTTATTACTTTGTTTTTTTCCTCTTCTTCCTCCTTGTCTTCTTCCTTCTTTCTTTCTTCTCTCTCACTCTCTCGTTTCTTCTTTTTTTTTAAGTATTAATAGATTAATATATAAGTCGAGCCGTGGACCCGGCGTGCGCCGCCGGTCGAATTAGATTCATACACTGTAACAGTCGTATTCTTTACAATATTCGTACGTAAGTCTTGTAGCAGAGACAAAAGCGCAGGTGCCCTAATCGCACTCGTTTTTTTTTTCTTTAAATATTACTCTTTATAATAATTATTCGTATGCTCGTTTGGACCTCCGACGCTGCCAACGAACCACAGAGACCGGTGTCGCGGAGGGAATCGGCTGTCTATCAGACTCTATTGCTCTTTACTCATGCACGATGTATATTCTCAAGTAATTCCCAACCAGATAGTATATAAGAGATGTGTAAAAGTCCAACGACGTCCGAGGTATCGAGACACCAGAGGATTACATTTCATCCTACGCTTCTCCCCCGATTGTCGGAACGAGAAGTGGAGGGTTCGTCAAATCCATCGACCGTTAAGTCCAATTTACTCAATAATCAGAACCATTATTTATCAAAGATCAAACGCGGAAGATATCTCGATACGCTATCGGACGTTCGTCTTAGACTGTTCACGTTCGTCCAGAATACTTGGTCCGTCCGTGCGTGCGTTGACCAGCGCCGGAGATCCGCGCGAAAGGTTCCAATACAGAGCGAAGTACAATTTGTTTGATCCTCTCCAAGTCTCGTCGTGAGCACTAGCACACTGAAACTACGCAATGAGATCCGGCTTCTTCTTTTTTTTTTTTTTTTTATCAAGTCCCGAACAATGTGTGTGTGTTTGAAGTGTATAAAATTGTTTTGCAGGACACCTGGGTTACTAGAATAAGAAATCTGCTTCCAGGTGCGCCGCCGTCCCGGGAACGCTCCCGGGAAGTCGGACGCGGCCCAGGCCTTTTTTTTTCTTCCATCGAGATAGTCAGGCACGCCTGGCTTCTGAACGTTAATACACAATTGTCGCTGCTGGTAGAACCACGGAAGCCCGCGAAAAGCGTTACGGATCGCAGGCGCGCGGAGTCGCGCGTCGCCCTCCCGGAGTTCCCGTCCAGGTTCGCGCGCGACATCCGCGCGACGATCCGCCGATTTTCCCGGGCTCGAACAAAGGACTCGCCGTCCGCGGACGATCGAATTGATACTGCGTGTACCGCGCTGTTGCTGCTGCTGCTACTACTACTTGGCGTGAACAATGGTCCGGGTAAAGTTCCAAAAAAGTAGTCCGGGATTCTAATCGCAACCTTATCCTAATTTGCGTTGCTCGCGTTGCGTCTTTCACTTGATGAGATATTACTGGCGCGATCGGAGGACGAGGGTGTCGCAGCTTCCGCTATAACGTAGGTAAATTTTCGTCGCGTTTTCGATGCGCGCGCTCGCGCACCTCTCCTTTTTTCCCTTCGTTTATAGTAAGAAAAATCGCTTTGTACTCGCGTCGAGAGTAAGTGGTCGTCCCCTGAGCATGCGACTGGGGGGGAATAGCCTTAATCCTTCTTTCCTCGAATCAATTTTTTTTTCTTCTTCGACCGCATCTACAAAAATTTTGTTCCTACAACTTATGAGTTAGGACAAAAAGAAGAGAGTATCGACCCCTAGAGTATATACTCTATACACATGAAAAATATAATTTGTCTCGTGGAAATACAAAGGAGAATCATCATTCATCGTATTTCGTCGGAATTATAGTCACCAGCAACGACCAGAGTATAAGCTAGCTTTTTACAGTACAAAATACAGCTCCTGCACATATGCATAAATATATGTATACACATATGCGCAATATATATATACATATACCTAGTAACGAAGTATTTTCAGCAACATGTAAGGATATAGTAAGGTGTATTGGTACACTTCCTCCTGCGGGCTCCTCTCTCATCGCGGGCCTATCAGTAGACCGACGATAATATGAACAATATTGAATCCTATATCTTGTCGTTTAACAATTATTGATTGTACGTACAAAATGTGTCAACTTGTACAGACCACGGTGTTTATATGTATATATACATACATATGTCGATGTAGCGACCATTTCGGACGTATCTTACTTGGTATTAATCGCAACGCATTCCTTCTTATTACGCTCGGAAAAAGCCGTAGAAAGCGCACACACGTCTCTTTCTTTCGCCCTAACTTCGTCGAAGTCGGAGGATATGAGTATAATTGCATATAAACCTGTAAACACTGACAATCCTACAGCTATACTTCCGCTTTTGTCCGTACCTATATACGAAAAAACTAGACGAGTCTGGTGTATAAAAAGGAAAAGAAAAAAAAAACAGGAAAAGAAACAAAAGAACGCAAAAAGAGTGACACGCAGTTATCAACAGCTCAGTAAGATCCTCATTACATCCTTACACATTAAAAATTAGCGTTACTAAATCTTATTTTTATGCATTCAGGGCCGGCATGTGTTCTCGCATACTATTTTTTTCTTTCATTTTCCCGTTCATTTCTGAATCCTTTTTTTCTAATTCTTTTTTTTCCTTCGTTTGTCCATTCATATGTGTCGGCTAGAGAGTTCGAGAGGGAGGACCGGAGAATGCAAGATGCATGGATGCGAGGTAGTGCGATGTATGGCTCGTGTGCTTTGTACATGACCCGTACATGAAAATCCGTGTCAATGGCGAAGACGTTTCTCTCTGTCAACGGCCCATTTTTTTAAATTATTCTTATTTGTCAATCGTAGCAGTCGTATTGTAAAATTTACTTTGTATATTCGTACAAATGCGAGAGGGTGGAATCGAAGGTGCGTGTAGAGAATAGTCTTATCCTCCACTTGCTCTTTTTTTCTTTTTTTTTTTTAATATTACATTTACGTCGCGCGAAACCATCCACGCATGCACGCGCAGCAAATCTCGGCGAAGCTACGCGTGAACTTTCCCAAGAATCCATACATCTTGCATCAGAAAACAATGCGCGTACAAGACAGTTTGAAAGTCAGGGGACAGAGGATTCATGTCTCTACTCTAATTCAATAGAATGTTTATAATATTATTACATAGGTTGTGTGTATGCGTGGTATATGAATGTGTGTGTTGTATGTGTGTGTGGTGTGTATGTATCATATACGTGTAAATGTCAGACGTGTTATTCGTAGGATGAATCCCGCTCTCATTCACACGTAGTAGCAAATGTACGTGTAGGTTGGTGTCGGTGTGTAACAGCAATAAAAACTTAAAGGCATCGTTTAAGAAGAAAAAAAAATTCTTGTGAAGAGAACAACGGTGGGCAGAGAGGGGAAGGAGATTAGGAATAAGGGCGAGGAGGGGCTGCTGGGTGGTGGCCTCCGGGAGTGGAGCACGGTGAGATGTAAACGATTATTACGACAACGACGACGACGACGACGACGACAACGAATGGCAATGCCGGCGAATGGGGCATTATCGACTGTGCCGACGTTCTCGGCGGCGTCGGTCGACAATGTCGACGCGTCCTCAACGCGTCCATTTTGCAAATTGTCCGCGAATTGTACGTGTCAACGAGACAAAACGTCCACACATCCCTACCTAGCTACAATACCCGGTAGTGGCGCGCGCGACGGTAAACGGCTTATCGTTAACGTTAAGCGAGCGGCACGGATTCCGGTTATCTCCTACTTCCTGTCGTCCTGGTCGCATTCGCGGCTTATGTGACCAGTCTTGCCGCAAATGTAGCAAGTCTTGCCACCGGCCTCGGTGCAGTTGCGGGCGATGTGGCCCGTCTTGTTGCAGTTATAGCAGCTCTGCATCGCAAAGCGGCCGGAATCATTGCCGCCCTCCGGGCAGCTGCGCGCCATGTGACCAGTCTTGTTGCAATTGTAACAACTCAACTCCGGTCCCTGTCGAACACAAACATTCTCTCTCAGGGCATGCCCTTTCAGGTATCATGCAGAGGTCCAGCCACCGGTAAGTCGGCGGGTAACCCTGAAGCGGGAGAGGATCATCCCAATCGCGGACTAACCTGCTGACAGTCTTTCGCAATGTGACCGACACCATTGCAGCGATAGCAAAGGTCCTGATCCTCCTTGCACTCACGCGCAAAGTGTCCAAATTGGTTGCATTTGAAGCACTTCTCTCGGCCTCGCCCGAAGCCGCCGTCCCTGTCGCGTCCGCGGTCTCCCCTGCCTCCACCTTGTGGGCACTCCCGCGCAAAGTGGCCCATACGGTTACATTTGTAACACGCGCTCGAACTCATTCTTGTAAGAACCTGTAATTGTACACAAACACACACATGTATTATACAGATAGACACGCACAACGTCTCCGCACGCTGCTCCGAGAGATCGTTCAACCCCGTTGCTCATCGTTCTCTCGTTATCTCTAAGACACAACGGAATATCGCTCATTTGTCATGACCGCAATGAATGACCGCACAACCCGAAAAACAAAATCATCCAGTGGGAATGCTTCGAATTGTTAAAATTTTGTAACTTTTAATTGGGATTTTGATTTTTCTAATTCCCTTTTCTTTGCGGTCAACTAAAAAATTACAAATTGTAACGAATGAGCTTCGACATCGACGACGCATTTAATTCCACATTACGCATTTAATATTTAAATGTTGTATCGCGATATGTGCCGCGCCATGTTAACAATCCAACAACAACAACCTTACAATTAACTGAGGCGAAAAAATCAGCGTTCGCGTTTTACTTCGCGAGGGACTCCCGAGCTGGCGCTTATCAGTCTCGGGAGGGGAAAAACACCTAGTCAGCGTGTGCACGCTCGCCGTCCGCGGCGATTCCGTCTGCGTCTGTCTCGGAAGGGGACAAAGGATCGCGCGAGAGCGAGGGAGTCGTTAGCATTCTATCCGGCGAATCTGCCGCGCGCAGATGTCCCCTGAACAACGAGAGCAAGAGAGGCGGGGGGGAGAGGGAGGGGGAGGGGGAGGGAAGGAGGTTGCAACACACGGGTCAACTTTACTCGTGAGGGAAGAAATTTAACGAGACGATGGGGCGTTTACGGCGGAGTTGGCGCGGGCAGGAAGCTGCTCGGAGCACAGGAGACGGGGAAACTCGCACCGCGCGCTGCACTGCGCTGCACCGTCGCGCCGCATGGCGCCGGCCGGATCGAAGCGGTGGCGGTCGCGACGACGGCGGCGGCGGTGGCGGCGCACGGGTACGCAAGGCGGACCGAGATAAGACGGCATTTTTTCCCGCCCTGCCAGCGATCGACGGTACGGAATACTCGAGAATCATGGCTCTCGATCACGGGGGCGAGAGCGCGTGCGGCACGTGCTCCGCGTGTGCCCGCGCCGCGGGCAACACCGTCCGCGCTCCTAGTCGGCAATGGCGGGCGGCGGAGCCGCGCCGCGGCTCCGTTGCGTGCGAGCGCGTGCACGAGGTCGCGCCGACGATGGTGGCGTCTCGTTGAACGCGCGCGACGTATAGCGCGTCCCGGCGCCGTTACCGCGAAATGGTGGAATAGCGCGAGGGCCGTACGCGCGAATTTTCCCCGGTTTTTCCCTTTACCACTGCTCCACTCGCTCGACGAAATGCACCTCCGATCCCGCGGCGCGGCTCCGTACAACGTGGCTGGCTCGGTCCGCCGTCCGCGCGCGCGCGCGCACGCTCTCTCTCTCTCTCTCTCTCTTTCTTTCTCTCTCCTCCCGTGCTCTGCTCACCCCCACTACGCCAGCCGCGCGCCGTCGCCGCCGGTGTCTGTGTATGCGTACGACGTATATACGTACTTACATACGCATGTACGACGCACGTACGCCGCGCGGGTACGGTGCGGCGCGAAGATGGCATCCCGGGAGCGACGCCGCGCGCGCGGGGCGCTTTTTTTGCGCCAAGCACGGAGGAAAGATCGCCCCGATGGCGATGATGGCGATGCCGCCCCCCGCGCGTCCCGTCGTCATCGACGACGGAAGCGGGCCGGGGACGCTGCCATCGCCATCATCGCCACCGCCGCCGCCGCGCGCGTTCCGGCGCGATTTCGCTGCCGGAGATCCTCCCTCCCCCTCTCTCTCTCTCTTTCTTTCTCTCTCTCGCGCCATGCGAATTTTCCAGCGGGAGAACGCGTGCCGCGGGGCCAGGTCGTTCTACGGAACGGCGACCACGTGCCGAAATTGCGCCGTCCGAACGGCCGTTACGGCGATGATGAGCGGTTTCGCTCCCCCGAGGTCTTCCGGCGGCGCGGCGGTGCGCCCGCGTGCCGTGCACGTCTTCACGCGGCACGCAGCACGCAGCACGATGGCCGGAACAACCAATCGTGCAGTCCCGTATTACGTTGTTCCACTTACTTGCTTCGTTGAAATTGATCACCACTTCGCACGAACGTCTAGGACGATGGTAGCGGGTCCACAGACAAACGGTGTTTTCCGTGGAAAAACTCAGAGACCAACTCGGACCGACACTCGAGCGGACGGCTCGCGGTGACCATTGGCTACAAAAAGGATGTGGATATGTAGAATGGGTAGCAACGACACCGCGACTAGTTCCTCGAAGATGGCGCCAACCTGTCCGCTATTGCGTGTGGAAACGTTTTTTGAGTGGTCGCCTGGCGTGGCGGCCTCGACCAATCGGACACGCTTGCTAAGCCGATGGCATTATCTGATTGGCGATGAGTTGCAACTGCACTAGCTACACCCAGTATTTGATCAGATAATATTGGAGCAGATAATATTATTTATTATAATACTTTTAAGAGCGAAATTGTACAATCTGGTTGCTTAGAAGCTGCTTTTACAGCTTCGTAGGAAATAAACTAAAAAAGTCTGATAACAACATATTTAATTTCTTCTACAAGACAAAATATGATAATTAAGGACATCTATCGCGTCTGTTCTTTTTAGTTAAACTTTAGCTCAACTTTTCACAATTAAGAAAGAAGGTTTCGCTGTTTTTAATTATTTAAAAAATTAATCGATTGACGGATTAAATTGATTCAACTGCAAAGCTTAAATTTAATTGCACTGACTAATCGATGAATTAAAAAGATTCTATTTTGCTTTTCTTGTCCACAAATTGTAATGTATTTATATGAAAAATGTAATACATTTCTTAATTAATAATTAATGATAACACGTTTAATTAAAGTAATGTGTAAAAAATTTAGCTGGGGGAATAATCAGTTTTAAGTTTTGCGATTAGAAATTGGCGAGATTTAGGTCGGATCTACAATAGGTGTAATAAGGCTTAAGCCATAAGGAATTAACCAATTATATTTGTTTATTCTTCTCACATTCAATTATAATTGGTCAGTTTCTTATGGCATAAGGCTTACTACACCTATTGCAGATCCGGGTTAAAGGAAAAAAAATTTTGACCAAGGAGAGTCGGAAGACTAAAAAGAACAGGCCTGCTGACATGCGCGCGACCGACCGGCGCCATAGACGAACGCCACGTATTTTGTTATGCGCTAACCGTGTCGCCGCGTACCGGCGAGTGGATAACGCAGAGAGTTGCTATTTCGTTCCCTATCGGGGACAGGGATTTCCATTACGCTGAGGAGTTACATCGACGATGTCTCGCGTTCCCGCGGGCGCGCTAATCTGCGCTCTCGCGCTCTACCTGGGTGGCTGCTCCGCGGCCGCCGACCTCGTTAACCCGGATCTGGTCGTCAGGAACGTCGAGCGGCACATCGACCTACAGTCCCAGCTGACCAAGATCACCACGCGGGTGGTGCTGGACAACAGCGGTAAGGACCGGGGCGTTTCGAATTTTCACTTCTGCCTGGACGACGCGCAGACCCGGTCTGTCAGTTACGTGGCGGCGCATGTCGAGCCCGGCAAGTTGGGCCTGAAGGTGACGGAGGCCAAGGTGGCGGCGCACCCCAATCGAGTCTTCTACTCCGTCGATCTCGGCAACCATCTCGCGCCCCGTCGCACCCTCACCATCGAACTTGAGACGATATTCACGCACGAGCTGATGCCGCATCCCAAGCAGATCACCCAACAGGAGAAGCAGCTGGTCAGGTATACGGGGAACTTGTATGCCTGCTTGCCGTACAGCGTCGCCAAGCAAACCACCTATGTCGCTTTGCCTACCCGCAACCTCGAGAGTTACACCAAGATCAAACCGGTCTCGCAGACCGGCTCGATGCTAGCGTATGGACCGTATGAGGCGCAGCCGGCGTTCGCCTATGAGGAGATGGTGGTGCACTTTGAGAACAACAACAAGTTTCTCACCGTGACCAGTCTCGAGCGGGTACTTGAGATCTCTCACTGGGGCAACATCGCCGTTGAGGAGCACATCGATCTTCTGCACACTGGGGCGCTGCTGAAGGGCTCGTTCTCGCGCTACGAGTACGCGCGCGAGTCCAAGTCGGGACAGGCGAGCATCCAGAGCTTCGACACCATCCTGCCGGCGGCGGCCTCCGATATCTACTACCGCGACGAGATCGGCAACATCTCCACGTCGCACACCCGCGTCAAGAAGGACTCGGTGGAGCTGAACCTGCGACCGAGGTTTCCGCTGTTCGGCGGCTGGAAAACTCGCTACACGATCGGGTACAACGTACCTAGCTACGAGTACCTCTTCCACTCCGGGGACGAGTTCGCCCTGGAGATGAGACTGTTGGATCACATCTTCGACGACATGATCGTGGACGAGATGGTGTTGAAGATCATTCTGCCGGAGGGCGCAAGGAACATCAAGCTCGAGCTGCCATATCCTGCGACCCGGCTACCGGACTCCCTGCACTACACGTATCTGGATGTCACCGGGCGCCCGATCATCTCCGTGACTAAGAGGAATCTCGTGGAGAATCACATCCAGAGCTTCCGCCTGAGATACACGTTCCCGCGTCTGCTGATGCTGCAGGAGCCACTGATGATCGTGGTCGCACTCTGGCTGATGTTCCTCGCGGTGATAGTGTACGTAAGATGCGACTTCTCCATCGACAAGGACGAGGCGTCGGAGAGCAAGCTGAGGATCGCCGGGCAGTGTGAGAAGGTGCTCGCCATTCAGGACCGCAGAACCGCGACCTACTGCAATCTCGAGGAGCAGCTGTCGTACCTGAAGCAGTCCAAGGACACGAATGGCTTCCTGTCCGCGATAAAGAGCATTAATCAGGATTACAAGACGGCAAACAACTCGATGAACGAGATCGCGCAGAAGATAAAGAGCGAATCCGGCGACGTGTACGATCGCATCCAGGAGCTACAGAAGTGCGATCGTTACCTCAAGGAGGTGTACGGTCAGCTACAGTCGTTGTACTTGGAGAAACTGATCCCGGGCAAGATCAGCCGCCAGCAGTTCATCGACATGGAGATGACGATCTCGAGGAAGAAGGAGGACTGCATCGAGAAGATAAACACGATCGTCAAGTCGCTCCGGTAATCGCTCCGGTCGCATGGATGAAACTTAGAATTTTCGAGAGCAACGACGGGTGTGCATTTGCAATATACAGTAACAAACCTCGCAACCTGTTGATATATTTCGCGAGTATGAACAAAGGATTCCATACTTTCATAAGCGTGCAGCGAGTCATAAAGAATTTCTTATATCTGCATATAGATTAAGATTTATAAATTAAGATTTATAATAAATATATATATATATAGAGAAAAAAAATATATATATATAAACGAAAACGTTTTCGTTATATTCTCTCTCTCTCTCTCTCTATCTATCTATCTATCTATCTATCTATCTATCTATCTATCTATCTATCTATCTGTCTATCTATCTATCTATCTATCTATCTCCTCTCTCTGTTATATCTTCACAAGCGTTGTCTAATCTGAATAAAAATTTGTGAAAGAGAAGCGATATTATCCTATATCTGTAACATTTTTTACAAAAATATGTAAATAATATATAGGTTTACATGAAGTCAAGTACAGTTAATTAAATTCTCACAAAGCTTGAAGAACATTTCCAGTTGCAACTTGCAACGAATCTAGTAATTACAGTTTATATATTACAGAATTAAATACAGTAATACAGAATTTAAAAAAAAACAAAGAATCCATATCTATTTCATTTCTCTTTACAAAAATATGAGTATAAATTTTATATACCTAATGCTTTTACGTTACAGAACGGATAATCGTTTACAAAAAAAATTAGGTTAAGAAATTCAATAAATTTTCGATAAGAGAAACTGTACTTAAATTTTTTTACATATCTAGATACTGAAATGTAATAATAAAACAATCTTTGAAATTTTTGGATCTTAGGTAATCTTTTGAGATGTCACATCTGTAAGAATTATTAATTGCTCAATTTTTTTGTAATATATAAAATTATATATGTAAAATAAATACAATTATGTATTATTATAATTATGATATTGTATTATGAAAAAAAGTTATACATCAAAAATATTCAAGTTTTAGATGCAGCCGAACTAAACCCCAGTTCTCCTTCTATTACTCTAATCGTGCGTGTCCGTATATTTATTTTTAAATATACATCTAAGATAAGAGTACAGCAGGACTAGCGGTACTGCTGATCGATGGCGTGCGGCAAATGCGAGGATAGCGTTGGAACGATCACTACTGCGCATGAGAGCGCGTCAGTCCTCCATCCATGTGTCGATCCAACCGTAACCGGGCCGGTCGAGAACGACGGACACCTGCTGGTTAACCTCTCTGTCTAGCCTCGGCTGGATATCCGCACGAACGACGAGACCCCTTGTCCAGGAACACGTTTTATGCTCGCAGCTAGAATGTCTAATTTGCGGAAATTCATAGGTAAACCGTCCCTTCACGCTCGCTCGATGACCCTTCGGTAATGATTACGCGTCTCTGTCGTTGCTGTCTCACGATATAAGGTTATAGCGATGCGAGACTGATCTCTTTCCAATTTGATAAAATCTCTTTTCGTTCAGCTCAATCTTTTAATCCTTGACCTTTCCAGAAAACACTAAACTCCTTCGTTGCTGGATTCTATCGTATGTAGTTTCTCGTATATCAGCGATAATGCTGGTACCTAAAATAGTAAACGCGCAGAACGTCTTGTATATTTGCCTTGAATAATTTTGTATTAAATACAAGGGGAAAAAGTCTGTCTTCTTCACTATGTTTTAATTTGTATAGATATCGGAGCGAATTTAACGGATTCTATGTATCAAGGGGTCTATCATGGTTCCCAGAAACATCAGCCAGATTTGGATAGGGTTTTGGAACGGAGTTGGAAAAACAATCTTTCGAAGATCATCATCACAGGTGGCAACATCGAAGATAGCAAGAAAGCTCTTGAAATAGCGAGGACTGATGGCAAGTATCTTTAATGTCTGTTTCTACTAATAAATTAATTAATTTTGATTTTATTTCAATTTACTCTTTATTTTTTCTCTTAGAACTAAAAGGAGATGAAGAGTAAGTTAAATCAAGATCAAAGTTAATAACTCTCTATGTTGAAATAAACATTGATGTATGAGATTATAAACATTTTTCTTTTTTTTTTTAATCAACACTTATAGATTTTTGTATTTTAATTATTTTTAACTCACTTTGCTAATTTAGCTCTTGGACAAATCACTTGACTGATTGTCATCGACATATTAATTGCAGACAGACTGTATTCGACAGTCGGTTGTCACCCAACTCGTTGCAATGAGTTTGAGGAATGCGGCAACCCAGAGGAGTATCTTAAGTCACTGTCAGACCTGGCGATAAATAATAAGGATAAGGTCATCGCGATTGGCGAGATGGGACTGGACTACGATAGGTTGAATTTTTGCCCTAAAGAGACCCAGAAGAAGTACTTCGAGATGCAATTGTCATTGTGTTCTACGCTAAAGCTACCGATGTTTCTACACTGCCGCAACGCCAGCGACGACTTCGTGCGAATCCTGAGAAAGCACAAAAATGAATTAACGCCGGGCGTCGTGCACTCCTTCGATGGCAATCCAGAGGACGCGAATTCTATATTACAATTAGGCTTGTACATTGGCGTCAATGGATGGTAGGATTTACAGTGCGCGATTCTCATAAAAGAAAAAAGAATAATTTATATTATTTCGCGTTTCAGTTCATTGAAAACGGAGGAAAATCTTTTCGCAATCACTACTATTCCCTCGGATAGGCTCATGATAGAAACAGATTGCCCATGGTGCGAGATCAGGCCAACGCATGCATCTGCGAATGATGTTATCACGCACTTTCCATCCGTGAAAAAGGAAAAGTGGCAATCGGATCAGATGGTAAAAGGACGGAACGAACCCTGCACGATAGTGTAAATACTTTTCTTGTTGCAAATTGCAATATAAGAATTGAATATACATAAAAAAAAGTTGATGATTAATTTTTTTAACTTTATTAAACTTCAGATCACACAAAATATTTAAGTTAAATATATAATTATTTGAAAACTGTTAAGTAATAAATAAATTGAAAAATTTAATCAAGTTAATATTTTTTTTAAACTTAAGTACATATAAAACTATATTTAGCTTAAATACATAAAATACTCGAACTTTAGTGTATTTTTTACAGTATTTATATTTATATATTTAATTTAAATACATAAATACTTGAAATTTGATTAACTACTTCTATCAAGTTCTTTAGTGTACGGTCCTCGTTTAAAACTGACATAAAATATTCTTTAAGGAGTGTATATACAGTGCGATCTTAATTTCTACTTGCAGTCAAATATTGGAAGTCCTAGCGCGGATCAGAGACGAGGAGGAGGAGTACCTGTGTAATCAAATCTACAAGAATACAATGAAGCTCTTCTTCCCGTACGAATTATAGTATGCAAGTACTCGACGCTGCAAAAACATAAACGGACTTGGAGTGCGTTGATGGAACACGCATTCATGGAAGTAATCAGGGATAAAAGCTGTGAATGTACGCGCGTAGAGCAAAGCGAAGACGGAATTAAAAGAAAAACACACTGCTGAAACTCTATTAAAAAGAAGAAATGAAGACACTCATTTTTACATACGTGGCTTTTTTTTATGGAAGTGGCCAATGTCACTGTCCACACAGATCTCTCTTCCCATGTAAAACTTTAATATATTCTTGTTAAAATTATATTATTATCATATCTCATATTCATCTATTGCATTTCATCGCTATTACCATCATCTCATTATTATTATTATTATTATTATTATATAATATTGCGATATATTTATTAATATTATTCTGCTATTCCTAAAAATATCACCGTTGTTATTATTTTGACCCATTTTTCCTAAGTAATTTTTCCTTAATCTCTTTTTTGCCTGAAGAAGAGATCCCCTTTCATTACATCTACAAGAAAAGCTGTTATGAAAAAATGTTTATTCGATCGATTCAATATAATCGAATATATATTCAATCAAAATCCTCAAAATTATAAATGAAAATACAAAATGCTAAAGATCGCACTTTTGACGATTTGCGTACAATAGACCTAACGTGTTATGGAAATATACATACATTAACAATTTCAAAAAAGTGACAGAAAGATATAATATTTAATAAAAAACGTCCGCAATTGTGTTTCAGTTTTTAGAAGATCGCGAAGTTTTCTTCGTCAAGACCAACCAAAAAGCAAGATAGATTTTCTCACAGAGATATCACAGGTAAAATGGCTGACGTAATTCGTGATCTTCGAAATCATACATGTAACGCTTCAGTGTCATAAATAATAAATGCCGAGTCGCACGTAAAGAGGCGTGGAGGTTTTTTTTTCGTCATCGACGCAATGATTATTTATACAGCAAACCATCAGATTTTATTCATGGCACTTTGGAGAGAGTTTGTACTTTTTCGTACACCCAATCGAATGTCTGGACGGCGTACGATTGCGTCGTGTCGAAAGCCCATATGGCATAACTACGAAGATTATCCGGGCTAAGTTTGCCCCTGAAAAAGAAGAGAAGAGTCATGATCAGATTTTGGATTACACAGCCTTTGCACAATGTGTGGAAACACACTTACACGAAGACGTTTTTCTCCAGCCACTGTATCGACGCGCTGGAATGTTCAATAACTTTCTCTCCAAGCAAAACGAAGGAAACTTTCACAAACTCTAGTCCCTGAAGACTTCGAGATTTAATTTGCTCCAAAATTCCTGGAGCGTAATGCTCGATCTGTATAAAAAAGATTGTTATAATTTGTACTTTATACAAAAAATTGTTACATAAAAACAGTTAAAGCTTTGATTACACTTACTGTATCCAGAACTATAGGTACATTCCTTTCGACGTATGCTGCGACATTTTTATACAGTTTAATTGAAATATTTCTTGCTATAAGGCAAATATCGCCAGCTAATTTTACGTATGGTGTGCACCAGTCTACAACGGTTTTGTAATATTCCGGTGAGGTATCCTTAATTGCTTTGTGTCCTGCAGACCAATAGAACTTTAGAGTACTCCATGCCTTTTCTACATGTTTCAATATTCCGCTAGTTTTCAAGAACTTTCCAACTTGGGACGCTACAAGAACATAAAATGCCAATGTAATAACAAGGTAAAAAAGCTCAATTTGTCACCACACAGTTTGGTTAGAAGAAAGGCAGAGATATCGATGAGCGTGATGTTAATGATAGCAGTGGTTATGTTGTTAGTGAACCATATACTATTTGGCCATTGAATACAAAGATGAGGTACAATAATGTGATTCTCCCTGAACAACCTTACGTTATGATAAAATATAATTATTATAATTGAAATCTAATACAAAATAAACTTTCTCCAGAGCTAACAATAATTCTATTAAAGCTACTGTCAATTATAAATCTTAAATTCTGTTATTAAAAAAATTCAGTTTTAATTTTCTTGTGTACAAGTTATATCATTATAGTTTCTGGAAATTAATTAGTGTCTTTACAACACAGCCAGATCTTACAGAGCTAGCATAAATAATTGTTTGTATCAGCCTATGCATTAAAGATTGAAGATTATAAATTGAATTAAATTAATCAAAACAAAATGGATTGAAATTAATAAGATTAGAATCCAAGGAAAAATGCCATTCTTTGATCAATGTCTAATAATATTTAGGCAAAATTAAAATAATTTGACTGCTTGAATTCCAATCTTTAATAAGCAAAAAGTTTACTTTGGGGAGTTAAGAGAATGCATGAAATGATCAGAATGACAAGATGAAATGAGGCGAGAGGTAAGCGGAATGATCAGCATCACTGAAATTGCAAAGATCTCTTACCCTCAAAGGAGCCATGCTTCTGCGTGTCGTACGCTACGATAGCACCGATCAGCAGCAGCAAAAGGAGACTGGCAGATCTCCATGGAAATCCGCGGCTGGAGGAGGTCATTTTCTTCAGTAGTGCCTGTGAGAGAAGCAAACAACACGACGTGAGGCACACTTGTCTCTTTATTCCAGCATCGCGCTCTTGGAATAAAAATAATCGCTTAAATGTCAAACGGAAATCCCTCCCCCCCTATTTTCCATTACATTTCTCACGTTTTTCGTATTTCCATCACGCGGACTGTAGCCGTTCACGTAATATCAAATAAAAGGACAACGCGTCAACGGGGAGTCGATCACGATTCCGGGATGATTGTTCCGCGTGATTGATGCGCAGACGAAGGGGGGACACGAGTATGTTGTATTCGATCCAATATCACGCGCACCTTTTATCGCGAGGAGAATCCTTCGAGGGTCGCGTGCGAGTGCACACAATTAAACCACAGATACGTATCTACGTAGACGATCAATGATACGCGAATCAACGCGAATGGGAATCGCCTCGTCATCGATGGAGAAGTGCCGGAGAATAATTATTTTCCCGCGAGATCGCCTTCGCATCGACAGAGATCTCCCACGTACACACACACACACACACACGTGCGTGTAACGTACGCATGCACATAGAACCACGCGCGGAATTTTTCCCCTTCCTCTTACCTGCGGAAAATCCTGCGGAGGAAAATCACGCGTTTATGACGTTTATTCCGTCGCGCGCGCTGCGTGCTTCGAGAGGATCGAAAGAAAAAAAAAAAAGGGAAACACGAGGACGATCGAGGAGCCGCGCGCGCGAGCGGTACCAGTGCGTCGTCGTTCCAGCGAGACCGCGTAGCACGAAGGAGGAGGGGAAGGGCGACGGGACGCGCGCGCGATCAATAGTCGCCTCCCGAAAACGCTGACTGGCCGTTGCCGCTGCGTGACTGTGGCGCACACGACACACGACCGTCGCGAGGCCGGAAAACGGTGCGGCCGTCGCCGGCTAGCCTTGCTCTCCAAAATCCGTTAGGAATTTCACGACGCGAATCCCTTCCCCCGGGAGACCGACTGTCCGTTTCCCTCCCTCCGCTCTGCTCTCCGCCGCGCAGAAGAGATCTCGAGTGAGGACGAGAACGGCGAGATCTCGTATCTCGTATCTCGTTGTTGACGCAGATAATTCGCGCGGCGCGGAGGGAGGGACGGCATATCGCATTTTTTCACTGATTAGAATTGACATTTTGTTTACCGCCTGTCGTCCAGGGTCGCAGGGGTCGATTCGGGGAATCCGGTTGTTCCTCCTCACAGAGGCGCCAAACGAACGAGCGACGCGTCGTCTCGCATCGACGTGGAGATCTGTGCGTCGAGGAAGGACGAGGACAGACAGCACGATAACGTAGGAAAGAAGGAAAAAAGAAATTCGAATCTATGTCGTATACTACGTTGTACTACGTCGTACTACGAGATGACTTCCGAGTTAGGAATCTCTCTCTACAGGTGTCGGCGTTCACGCGGGTTTCCGTGTTCCCTGCCGACTCGGTACACGTACATGCGCGTGACCAGGTGGTCTCGAAACGACTGCGCGCTGCGTAGAATGTCGCCCCGCGCCCGTCGTCGGTCGGAGACTGCGACGCGCGCAATTGCGAGCTGTTTAATCCGCGGACGGGCGTTGTTACACGAGGCAAATCGAGGACTCGTCAACGGGCCTACTTATCGAGCCTCATTGATAAGGGCCCCGACCTCGCTCAAGCTGAATTTTAACTTAACTGCCTATAGTTTTTCGAGTCCTATTTGAGTTCATTATTTTGCATATGGATTTGTATATTTTTTAAAGCGACGAGAAATGAAATAAAAGATACGCGCGGATTCTCAATCCGTAGGAATGAAAACTACTGTACTGATAATGAGCTTCATTTTCTCGCGGCCTGGAATTGTCGGATGTTCTCACGAATATGGATCTTGTTAATTAACTGTTATTTTCAAATTAGCAAAAATACCAAAGACCTCTACATTTTGCCTCCTTTCTCTGAAAAAAACTTCTAAAATTTCAAGATAGAAATCCCCTAATCTGGCAACTCCGTTGCTGGGATATAAAAAAAAAACAGTGACCACTCCTTGATTATGTAATTATTACTATGTAATTACTTTTTAATTCCATTCAATCTTGTATATAAATAGATTGACTTCTTGATGTTTTCCGTCAAGTTTCTATTCCAGAAGAACCCGATATTCCTTACGTAAAAGTGAAAAGAAGTTCATTGAAAGAAACAGAAATGATTTGATGATATTAAGTAGAGAATGTCCATGAATTTATTTTTACGTTTGCAGTACATAACTGCGAATCGAAAGTTGCGAGATAAGAAACGGGATCTACAAAGATCTTGGAATTCAACGAGGGAAATGCTTTCTAAGTTTAATTGCCCGTGGCTGTCCGTTCGCGTGTCGAATCGAATGCATTTTCTGCGAGTTCACGCCTCGCAGAGTGCCGCTTCGGGTATCACGAGAACGCATAATATATCACATTAAATGCGATATGTGTAAGTTATGCTTGTACACCTTGCGCACGCGATCGTTGTCGGAGGCGGGGTCGCATTGTTTAGAGAAGAATGCCGTGCTTCGAGTTTTACGACGCAATTGGCTCTAACGATTAGTTGAATATAGTAATTATGCAGTAATTTTTGCCCGTCATTTTTGATCGTTTACCACTTATTGTTTAGACCCGTATGCAACTTTTTTAGATTGTAAAATCTATTTTTATGATATTCTGCACGATACTTAATTTAAATAAAAGTACTCTCTAAATCACAATCAATGAAAACTCGACAAAATCAGTGGAAATATACTGAATTTCAGTGATATACATGTATTCATTTACTGATTATCAATCAGTGAAATAAATACACTGATCTTTCAGTGACTATACACTAATTCTGAAGTGAAAATCACTGAAAGACAGTGAATATTCACAGTTATAAGTATGCCACTGCGAATCAGTGAATATCCACTGATTAAGATTTAGATGGTAGAGGAAAAATATTTCCTATCGCGAAAATTTCCGTTTGGCAAAATATGAAATTAAATTTGCATTATCTCAGACGATGATGGAAAAGTTAATCTCTCTGTAAACAATACCGATGCAGCGTTTAATTATTATTCAAAAGTATGTCAAATGTTCTTTATTTTCTGTAAGAGATAAGCGTATTAAGTTAGTAACACAGATATATAATTTGAACAGTTTAAATGGGATATATTATCAGACGATACGTATCCATATGTTATCAGGTGATACGAAGTGCAATCGCCTTAGATAAATATATATTATTTAATCGTATTCTCTAGACTAAAGATATAAATTTATTTGAATTGTGCTTTAAAACACAAATTTTATTGTCTTGAATCGTTTTATTTCACACATTCTGAAAAAATATGTAAAGATATATAAGAGAGAGAGAAAAAGAGAGAAAACTCACCTGAGACGTTTTCTTGCATGTAAGTGCCAGATTTTCGTCTTTGGCCTTCTTCCATTTTTCATTATTGTTTTGGATAGCTCCAAGAGTTTCTTTGAAATGCTTAGCTTTAAACTTAGTTTGTAAAGTAGGTAAATTTGTATCTGTAAGAACGCACATTTTTGCATTAATTTTATCTGTTTCATCTATTTTAGCATATGAAAAAGGCATAAGTGCTCACCAATATATGACAGAAGAAGACTGGATTGGTACAAATGCTTGTTATAAATGGAACTCCAGATAGTGAAGCAAAGAGGTTCCTTGACGAGGCAGTCCGCGAGGACTTTAATCAATTCGTGCCTGTAATTCGGATCCGACTTCTGCGATACTTTCCCCATTAACATTTCAAACAATTTCGTGTAACATATGTCCTTATTTCTAAACAGGATCGACTGCAAAAAATATCAATGTTTATTCACATTGGTTTCGCCGTTGAGGCGCATCGCCAAATTGCATATCATTTTTTTACGATCAATTAACGCGCTTGAAACTCTCACCCACGTGTTACTTACCCTCAACTTGTCGATACTCGCGCTGAGTTCTTTCCCTAGATTCGCGGGTTGAATGTTTTGAAACCTTTGAGAATAGGTATCCATGATGATACTTAAGTACAAATCCAGACTGAGATCATGGACGTTGTCGTGTCCGAAAACGAGGTCGTTGAGAATCTGTACAACGTAACTGGCGTAGCCCTTCGTCTCGAGCATCGGTGACATAACTTCGTGCCAGATCTTCAGGCCAACCGCTAGATCCTTTTGACCGGCCTGCGACCAGGCCCACAACAAGGACAGACCGACGTTCTTCCTATTCTCGTATGAGCTCCTTATGTTAATTAGCTTGGGAATGTTCGCGGCGGTTATTTCGGGATTTAGGTGCGCCAGCAGCTGTAAAAATATTTTGTGACCGATGACGGGGATCCCCTTGACCATGTCGGTTGCCATTGCCGTGAGGGTGTTCTCGTAAAAAATCTGTATGGTCTGCTGGCCTGTCATCTCTATCGCTCGTTCCAGTATGGAAAAGATCGGCTTAGGTACTAAACTTAATGGATAGTCCTTGGGTTTTCCTGAGAATATCGCGTCTTCCTTGTTGATGGGTATCTTAATGTTGAGGAAGGCATCAAGTTCCTTTAGCCAGACTAGGGGAGCCTCAGGAAATCTGACTTGTGCGGTGGTCAGGAACTCGTTGAGCTCTTGCTCATTAATCTGTGTAGATTATAAAAAATCAATTAATAATGCAACACAATTATAACAATTTAAATTTTAAAAAACATTTTATTAAAATATGATGGAAATTGATTTTTATTTTTTTAAACAAATGTGTACAATAATGCATATATATAATAAAAAATTAATATCCTCATCCAATTTGTTCTAATTTAAACTAGAAGCTGCATTACCGCATTCAATGCATCCTTGACTGTTTTTGGAGGTTTTTCCTTTGGCTCCTGTTTCTTTTTCTCAACGTGTTGCTGTTGTTGTTTTTGCTGTTGCTTCTTCTTCTCCTCATTCTCTTTTGTCTTGTGCTCTTTGCCCTGTGCCTTGGCAGGCTTCTTATTCTCTTTGTTTCCATCCAAATTATCATATAGCGATTTTACTTCATTCAATGGCACTGAAATTACATTCTGAATCAGATAAACACGTTTTTCTTGACACAGGGGGCAAACAGTGAAATAAAAAGGGAAACAAGTGGCTTTACAAGACAACTTCAAGTTAACACTCTGTAAAGATGTTTTTTTATATCTTTTTCTAAACACATTGGGTCATGACACTTTCAAGTTTATTTTTATTAGTTTTACAAAAAAAATCTTCCATGACTCTTACATATACTTTAATATATCCTTTGTAAATATTTGTATAATTATTTATTAGAAACTGCATAACTAACATCATTTAACTTAACTAATAAACATAACTATAAACATAACTAATCACAGTGCTCTTGGTTTTTCAAAGAAAAGAAATTCATAGGAGAAAATTATTGAATCATGAGCACAGAGTGTTAAGTTTGAGATAAAGTGTTCCTTGGAATTGTCTGGTAAAAGGACGATTTATTGTGGACAACAAGTAATTCTGTGGCAAAAAGAAAATCGCAGAGTGTCAAATGTACAAGCGTACTAGTGTGTATGTGTGTGTTGCACCCGGCCCTCACGTTGCACATTTCATGTGCGATTGAGGTAGATCGAATTGTCGTCGCCAAAGACAGCGAATCAAGGAGAGCCACGGAGAACTGGAGCGGAAGCGTCCTCCGAGGTGGAAAGCGGGTGTAGATAAGGGGTTAAGATAGACGCGGAACTCACGGAAGTCCTCGACTTTCGGCGCGTTCTCGATGAACTTTTTCTTCTCGGCCTTCGTGAGCTTGTTCGACTTGTCGTTACCCCTGTCCTTCTTTCTGCTCACCAGTTCCCAGTTGCCGGACGACATCGCGGCGAAAACGTAAACGCGATCGACGACAGAACGCGCACGCACTGAGCGCACTGACCACAGGCGGCACAGACCAAGCGAGCAAACGAGAGAGAAAGAGAAGAGAGCGAGAGAGAGAAAGAGAGAGACACGTCGCGCAAAAGGCACTGAAGTTGGCCGGAGTACAGCACGACCAAAGCAGAGCACAATGAGCGTCGCGGTCCCGTTGGCGGAGTGTCAGTCACAACAGTGGTACGTGGTAGCGCGTGCGCACTCGCGCAACTGCCACGCGCACCGGCGAACGGTTACGCGCTTCGCTCCGCAGCACCGGGTCCACCGGGGCCAACCGGGGCTATCGCCTTCACGAGTTCACGCGTCACGTAAACAGGTACATATTTGTTTTCCTGCCTTCTCTTTTCGTGGATCGAGCGCGAGAGAGCGCGATCGGACGGAAAAAGAAATGCAGACGTGCCGCGAACGAGAAAAGCGCGCGTCGAACGAAGCGCATTAAAGGGAAAAAATTGTATTTTGAAGATTTTGCACATTAAAGTATTTGTTAACGAAAGAAAAAGGGTCTCTCTTTCATACCTAGGGAGATATTTTTTTTTCGCTGTAAAATTGCGACCGAGAGACCATCGTTCGCAAATCTACTCCGATTGAATTCCAATTAGCTTGATCAGCGATTAATTTGATCGGCGAAACATACGAGCAAATTGCGTGTTTGCAAAATGTGTTGAAATTCTTTTTCGTTTACTTTCAATCTAAAAGGAGAACAAGAGATTGAACCAATTCCGATAAATTATACAGAAATCTTGCTGCTGATCAGATCTTTGCTAGATATTTGCTTAATTTTTACTATTAATTAACTTAATCACAGTTTAATTTATATCTAGTCTCTATTTTTTTTCTAATTCTTAGAACTAAATTCTTCAACTAATTTATTTCCACGATGTAACTTAATTTCAATTTCAAGATAAAAGGCAAGGAGGAGTATTCCGCTTTAGAACTTCAAAGTCAACTCTTTCCCGCATTTTTTTAAGTTCAGGAACAGGTTTTTAAACAATGTCCGCGCTAACATCACAGGAAAATAATGTTATTACTTGTATGAAAAATTAAACTTCAAAGTCGTTCTAAAAACTAGGAAAAACAAGTAAGTTGAGACCAAATTCGATATAAGTCAACTAGAAAGATAAAGATTTTCATCTAAAATTTAAATTTCGTGGACCGTTCGGTGGTCCGGAAGTTCCGGTCCTCCCTCTCGGCGCTTCGCGCGTCCACCGCGCGACAGCGGCGCTGCGTCGCGCACACAACGCGTCGTGACATACTCCGTTCATATACGTGCACACGCATACCGCATACGCGATCGCAGCTGCGATACGGGTTTGAATCTCGCCTGCGAGAGAGTGCCGCGTGCCGCGCTGCGAAGCTCGCGAACGGACGACGACGACGACGACGACGACGTTGACGACAGTGTTGGACATTATCATTGACGGCGACGACGGCGACGGCGGCGTTACGTTCCGACAGAACAATCGTGCGACTTCCCAATGCGTGCGACGCGCGCGTGCTGAGGACGTCCGCGTCGCTCGACACAACCTGTGCGGTGCAAATTCCCCCGCGACACTTTATGTCCAGGTGACCCCCCTCGCGGCCACGACTTTCTCCAACCTGGTTGCAACGGCCCCGGGATACGAAGAAGCGCGATTCGCTACATCGTTCCCGTCTCCGTTGCCGCTGACGACGACGTCGTGAGAGTGGGCCTTCGCCGAAAGCAGGTAACAGTTCCGTTTGCTAGGTTAACTCGCGGCACGACGCCGCGACGCTTAATCGGGTGGGGGCACTAATTAGGGAACGGAAAAGAGAGGAGAGAGAGAGAGAGAAAGAAGAGGGAGAGAGAGAGAGGGAGAGAGAGAGAGAGAGAGAGAGAGAGAGAGAGAGAGAGAGAGAGAGAGAGAGAGAAAGAGAGAGAGAGAGAGAGAGATGCAGAGAGAGGCGAGCGCGTCGTTACCGTTAGTCAGCGTTAGGATTGTCGAAGCACGCGTGTTTCACGCCTGATCTCCAGGATATTCGAGACCGGTTTTTGGATTATTTAAAAAAAAAAAAAACCTCGCCGGCAGCTGCATTCACTTCGTTCGCTGTACTTCTTTTGTCAATTGTCTCAACTTTGTTTCTGGAACGTTCTAAAAGAGATTTCTAAATTCCTCAACACCTAGTCAGTACGTGC
This sequence comes from Monomorium pharaonis, assembly GCF_013373865.1. Lineage (NCBI taxonomy): Eukaryota > Metazoa > Arthropoda > Insecta > Hymenoptera > Formicidae > Monomorium > Monomorium pharaonis. Next base: position 3,665,848 of record NC_050472.1, on the reverse strand, counting down.
TTCTTTTGTTTATCAGGTGTGTCACCATGTGCTTTTTGTTCAATCAGCTGAAAAACGTCACATACCTTGTATTCGTTATATATTTCGCTGTTCTTTTAAATTTCCTAGTGAAAGAATGATTGTTATTTATGTGTTATTCTGTCCTGTTAAGTTGCTCTTTTTGAGACGGAATGGGTAGCAGCGGCCAGCTCTACAGTCTGTCCTGGGGTGAGTTCGGCTCCTCTCTGGCTTCTGCGGTACAGCTGCTGAGAGGAGAGGGTGATCTAGTGGATGTCACCTTGGCCGCTGGTGGACGTAGCTTTCCCGCACACAAGATCGTCCTCTGTGCGGCTAGTCCGTTCTTGTTGGACTTGTTAAAGGTTGCTATCATCTTTTCAATTCTAAGATTCTAGCAGTAAGCGTGATTATTAATATGAAAGCGTCGACAGAAACTTGTAACAATGTGCATTTGTTAACAGAGCACGCCATGTCAGCATCCAGTGGTAATGTTAGCTGGAATTGAGGCGGCTGATTTGGAATCTTTGCTGGAGTTCGTGTATCGGGGGGAAGTGAGTGTCGAGCCGGAGCAGTTGCCTTCGCTATTGCAGGCTGGACGTTGTCTGTGCATCCATGGATTATCACCACCAACTGTCGTGACGGAGGTATATTTTTGATATATTTTGTACTCAATTCTGGAATGCTATTCGTATTTTTCTTACATTAATTTTCACCAATATAAATTAACACTACATACATGCTTCGACAATTTTATTCTTTTTTTTTTTCGAAATACCAAGAGAACTGTAATTATGTACACAAAGTGTTTACCAACAAAAAATCTGTAATTTTTTTATTCTTAAAAATGATGGATTTTTTAGATAAGTATTTTATTGATACTCGAGGAAGTTTTTGGAATTTTACTTTGAAATTTAATTTCTCTTTCTGATAAAATTCTTCGATAATGTAATAAATAATTCACACATTGAGATGAGAATAGATATATTTTGGAAAAATTTATATTATAGTTACATATTTTTGTATTTTTTTCTACCTCATAGATTGCAAGATTGTTAGAATCTGAACTATTTTTTCTTTCTAAAAAAGGGCATGGCATCGATACTCGCATCGCTCGAAGTATTGTTGTCGCTTTTCCCCGATGTCGATTGGTTCTCTCGTTGCGCTTACTTCGTGTTGCGAGAGTAATCATTGCGATTGAATTTTGACAGCTGTCAAATTTATATAAATGATTATCTATACCGGAAGAGACGGGGAGAGACGGGGTGAGACGGGGTGAGACGGGGAAAGACCGGGAGAGACGGGGAGAGACGGGAAGAGACGGGGAGAGACGGGTCGAGACGGGGAGAGACCGGGAGAGACGGGGAGAAACCGGGAGAGACGGGGAGAGACGGGTCGAGACGGGGAGAGACCGGGAGAGACGGGGAGAGACGAGGAGAGACGGGTAGATACCGGGAGAGATGGGGAGAGACGGGAAGAGACGGGGAGAGACGGGGAGAGACGGGTAGATACTGGGAGAGATGGGGAGAGACCGGGAGAGACGGGGAGAAACCGGGAGAGACGGGGAGAGACGGGAAGAGACGGGAGAGGATGGGAAAGACCGGGAGAGTCGGGGAGGGACCGAGAGAGACGGGTCGAGACGGGGAGAGACGGGGAGAAACGGGAGAGGATGGGAAAGACCGGGAGAGACCGGGTCGAAACGGGTCGAGACGGGGAGAGACCGGGAGAGACGGAGAAAGAGAGAGAGAGAGAAAGAGAGAGAGGGGGGAGAGAAGTGCGTGCATCCGTGCGTGTGTACACTGTGGAGTATTTTACTCAAACGAAAGATTTTCGAAAGTTAGTTTTCTCTATTGATTATTTTTTGATTATTTTTTAAATTTATTAATTTCTATATGTGCACGCGTACGTGTGCATGCATATGTCACAATATTATTTTATAACTAGCAATAGTTAATTAATTAATGTATATAAAGTTCCAAAAAATGTTGATCTTATTTTATATAGAAAGATACGTGTAATGTCAAAGTATTTAATAATTTACTAACAATTGTAACTTTTTTTGTACATTGTGAAGTATCTTACTCGAACAAAAGATTTTCGAAAGTTAGTTTTCTGTATTGATTGATCTAATTTTATATGGAAAGGTACACATATAATGTCAAAGTATTTAATAATTTATTAACAATTGTAATTTTGTTTTTCAAACTATGTCGTCAATCTCTAATGCTAATTAAAGAAAAAACGAACAAGAAGAAGAAAAGTCAGAGCTGACAACATTTCGTTACATTTCAGTGTCAATATCATATTACTTTAAAGAAGATTTATGTATGTTGTGTATATTGTAATTTTTTTTGCTTTTTTATGTGTATAATATTTTTTAAGAAGAAAGAAAATTAGATAATAAATTAATGTATGTAAGTATGCTTTCTCTCTCTATTTCTTTTTCCTTTCTTTTTGTATATAACTATTTATTTATATAATTATTGCAATTGTTATTTTTAAAAAGTAAAGTAGCGCGCGCCTGTGTTGTTCTAATAATATTAAAGAATCTTATTAAATGTTACTTTAACTTATTAAAATTTTAATAACAAAAAACTGTACTAAACCTGAATTAGCACTTGGATGAAATTTTTTTACAGTAGCATTCCAGAGTTAAATAAATCTAGAGCAATTAATCTAAATGTAATACGTGCGTAATATACTTAGAGTGGAGAAGAAGTTCCTGTATCTGCGATACCAACGGCAGCGAACGATGGAGTATCGAGGACGACGGTCAACTCTTATTTCCCGTTGAAACGAAGGAAAAAGAGGAGGAAGTCGTCGACATCTTCCGGAAAGTGGCAGTGTACTACTAATACCACTGATAGCGAGAGCAGGCCTTTAGACGATAACAGAACAATGCCTTATGAAAACAAGGATGACGACGCGATGGATCAGGCCGATGATGCAGGTAATGCAAACAGTTTTCCAATGATTTTTATCTTTTGCTGAATTAAGTTTATTTCTTAAATGAAAAGCAAACTGCAAGATTAGCTATATATTGGATTTCGTAATTGTTTTCGTCGATTTGAAATATTTCGTAATGAAATACTGTGTGACGAAAGCTTATTTGTTTTTCTATGTAATGATTCGTTAGATGATTTAATTTTCTTTATTTTATTACTTAAAGATTTGTTACGCTTTGCCGCAATTTTTTAGTTAATTTCGATAATTGTACAACATCCTAATTAAGCATGCAAGACGGCAATAATAAAACGGCAATTTCAATTGTGTTTTGTGTCCGGTGTATTATATGTTTAGTACAATAGCCGTCGTAAAAAGTATATCAAAAATTTTGTACCACTTGCGAGAGATTTCGTACATCTATACCGTAGGTCTTTTTTTCGTTTTAATTAAAAACGGACACAAGCACAACCATCGATCGGGTTGAACTGCATTTCTGATTGGTCGTCCTCTGATTCGTGAGAGCGAAAGAGCGAGAGAACGAGAGAGCGAAAGGGAGAGAGAGAGAGGAGGGGGGGGGGGAGAAAGAGATAGAGAGAAGAGACAGAGATAGAGAGAGAGAGAGAGAGAGGGAGGGAAGCAAATTCAAAGCAAGCCAAAGCAACCGTCAGTTCAGCCCCGTATGGTAACATTGTGTTTGTGTCTGTTAACAGCGGGCAACTGCCTGGTCAGAAACTACGCGAACAACCATCAGGGCGGCAGTCATTCTCCGCGACTCCAAGAGTCGTCCGTCGCGGACAATCATCAGGCGGCGCAACAGGATCAGGTTTCGGACGGCGAGTCGCACCTGCATACGATGATGCCGATGCAGTTCTCGCCGTTGCACATACCACAGTTCCACAGTTCCCTCAACATAGGCATCTCATCCGGTTTGGCGTTGTCTGGTTTGGCGGCCGCTCAGACAGCGTCGACCGGAGGCACGAATCAGTTGAAGGTGCGCGGCGCCTCCGACTGCCCGGGTGTTTGTCCGCTCTGCGGCGCGACTTTGCGCCAGGCGCGGAATCTACGTAGGCACCTGTTGTCCTCGTGCAAGTATCGGTTCAATAACTCCACGGCAACTACGATGGCGACGACGATGCACAATTCGGACTCGATGCACAATTCGGACTCGGCGATGGTAGAGATTAAGTCTGAGATCGAAGTGCCCGGTTACAACGATCACTCGTCGGTGACGTATGGGACCGACAGCGGTAGCAACGACTGCGAACAGATAGTCTGTAATCCTAGTATACCCTCGCCGGCGTCGCACGAAAGTGTGAAATCGTCACCGAGCAGCATTCCGTCGCCGACGATCGCCAGATAAATTGTACAGGGAGCAAACATGGCAAAAATATTAAGACGAACGCGACTGTCCGTTTTGTAGTTAATTTTTGTGCGGATTTCCGTTCGGTTGTCCATTGTGTTTTACAGTGATGATGCGATTACTCGAGATCATGGTGTATAATGTGTGACGCGTTACGCGAAAAGACAGGGAGAGAGAGAAAGAGAGAGAAAGAGAGAGAAAGGAGAAATAAAAGATATTTTGCATGAACTGTATAATATACATGTAAAACATTTGCGCGAACAGTTATTTGTAATTATATGAGCGTACGCGTTATTTAACTAGGTAAAAGTTTGGAGTACATTTGCGCGTTTAATTTTATACGAAGAATCTTCCACGTTAGTACGTAAGATAGATATCGTAGGATTAATCGACGCAGGCTTAAGTATAATGAGTAAAAAGTCGTGTCGTAAAATTATCATTATTCTTTTACCATCGACTTACACGATAATCGGGGTTTCGTGTGACTGTGCAATTCAACTTCGTCCACTGCGGTTTATTTTACTGCCTCCTTTAATTTTCTCCCCCCTCCCCCTTAGAATGGTCTAATAGCAGTACGTTTCTAAGAATACGGGCTACGCGCTCACGAATATACCATTTCACGATGAAACAGAGAATCTTCCAATAGCCGCAAAGTGAAATTATAATCAGCGTACATTCCTATTTTGCAATGGCAAGAGCTACGCTGCGTACGTGGACTGTTGACAATAGTACACAAAACCTAGTATTTTAATTGAGAAAGAATTGAGAAAGAAATAACGGATATGATGATGTAATATCCTGTTTCTTTTCTTTTTCAATAAAGCGTAAGGTACGTGATATTATGTGGTGTGTTATTTTTCACAAAACACAATCTTGACGTTGTCCTCAGAACCATCTGAATTATTCTATTTTTTATCATGGCGAAATGGCTTATGTGCATACGTGATATCTGAGAAAGAGAGGTATTCCAAGTTCCGAGTCGACAAATTTCAAGTCTGTCTAGTTTCGAATTCGTTCTAGGAGACGGATTGTCGAAGACACGTAGTCTGTCCGATCAGCCGGTATCGTGTCCGCTGTGCGGCGCGATTCTACGCCAATCGAGAAATCTCCGAAGACACTTGGAGCTTCTGCACTTCGGTCTCGGCAACAATAGCAAGTCCGGCATGCACGTGAGGCATCGACGCGCGGCGGCGGTAGCGGCGGCGGCGGCGGCGGCAGACAGGGCCACCGCCGATTTCGGCCTGTCGTCCTTGGCATGCATTCGTCCCACCGCTAGGCTGGACTCGCACCTCGCCGCGAGGTCCTCCGAAGCCTCGGATTTTTCGATGATGACGCCCTTATCGATCGCCTCGTCCGTCAGCTCCGCTTCGAATGTCAGTCTTCCAGGTGAATCGCAAGTTTATACTTAGGTTTCCAGAGCAGTATTTATGAATGCCTAATAAGTGCTCGTTATGCACGAGCATACAGAATTTACCTCGAACAAAATTGAATTTTGAATGCAATTATAGAGAGAAAAATATTTCCTAGATGAAAAGGGAGATGGGGAGAAAGTGAGCGAATTATTTGAATGAAGATTTCCTCCAGTATATGAAACGTTCGGAGAATAATTACTGCTAATGAGCTCGTTGGTTGTAAACCATTTATTCGACGGAGAAGTGTTACACAATGGCATTAAAATTTTAATGTTACGCTTCACGTGCATTACATGGTTTACGCAGACATTATTGACGGATTAACAGACGCATCGAATGCGTTATCGCTTTCACTAAAGCGATTACACCGCAGACATATTCGCGCGAATCTCCCCCTTTACGTTGGATGTAAATTCTGCGCGATTACAACACTGATAATTATTAATGTTTTGTGAGAACACGATTGCGGGAATGTTCGATGGGATTTATTATACCGTATTATCGCGATTAATCCTTGCGACGTTAAGTTTCGCGTCTGTCTGAAAATGTGATACTTACTTTTATCTCCATTTTACGCTATCATGAATCGATGGCACGCATTCATTGTTTTTACTCTCGAGAGATATATTAACCAGTTAATTACTAATGTTATTCGCGTGTGTATAATTTATAAAATATCCTTTTTAAATATTAACTTGGAATGTTACTTATATATTTTTTACATTAGCCTTCGAGGTAAAAATTCATCTGTATGACTAAGAATTTTTTACATTGTTAATAAACATTTTTCAAATGTTTATTGATCTTTTGAGTTTCTTTTAAGATTGTAAGGTTTTAGAATCAGTTTATTATTATGAATTAAACTATTTTTATGTAAAAAAATATTGAGATTACGTTATTTTAAGTTTTCAAAATTGTAATAAAAAGTGTGCTCAACTTAAATTAATATTTTGAAAATTATTGAAAATTTACCCACAGTAGCATTCTAGAGTTAACGTAATATCAATGAATATCACAATCTGAAATCCACCCCATTTCATTTTTCCTTTAACGTACACATGATCTTATAATTCGTTTAGAATTTAATTTCTTCACATGTACTTACTATAATAGAAAGTACGTGCATGAATCGAGTATTTATGAGATCGAATCAAATCGAATCGAAATTTTGATAAATATATTCGAAATCGAATTGAATTGAAATTGAAATTTTTATATTGAATCAAATCGAATCAGTAATTTGAATTTGATTTAATTCAAATTCGAATTTAAACTATTCAGATATCTCAAATAGGAATATATATAGTGACGGTGTAATTTTGTTGTACCACATAACGTCAGCAAAACCTAGACCTCTTCGGTGTCCGTAGGGAACCTGATTGGTACGAGCTCAAGTCTATTGAGTTCCGGCGATCAAAACGGACATCTGCCGGGATCGACCCCGGCCACGTGCAGCACGTCTATGGTGCCTCCGAATAATGGGATCTACTCTTCGGACGGCGGTCCTAGTATGTTGAGCTGCCTATTGCCGTCGTTGCCGACTTTACCGTCCTTCTCCGCGTCGCACGATGTGTTCCGACACGGCGAGATGCTGCGCGCGGGGATAGCCTACCACGATTCATCCCGACAACATGTCAGACACATGCAGCGCACAGACGTCACCTAATTTCGTGACCCCGCAGAAAAAGATACCAAGAGTGACAGTATTAATGGAACACTGAATAGACTTCACCAAGTGTAGACTTAGCTTATAAAAGTATGGTTATTTAACGCGATAATTTACAGACGGGTATTAAAAATGTCGGCGAAACGCGGCGAGAGATAGCGATTATAAACATAGTGCGACGAGTGTAACGACGAGTAGTAACGATTTGTTGTATTAGGGATTTTTTTACCCGGTGCTATGTACACGGATTTAAATATGTATCTATAAAAAATAAATTGTTTAGTAATAATAAATATATATATATATATATATTTACTTTCTATTTTTCTAAATGTAGATATGTGAATGCAAGAAATTTCTTTTAAGTTTTAGAAGTTTTATTGAAAATTTTATGAAAGACATGAGAAAAAAACAAGTCTATTTGCAATATATTACAAGTCTCATTGATAATTATTTATACGAGATTTATTTCGATAAAATATACAGTTGGCTTCCCTGTCGAAGAACGAATTCATTTCGTTCTCTATAGAACATAGAGAAATTTACAGTTCGGTCTTTTGTACTAATAATAGTTATTCTTGGAAATTACTCGCGTATCATTTTAATTATTCCGAATAGTCTCATGAAAATATTTAAGTCACCGAGCCGAGAAAAAAGGTTACTTTTATGTAAAATTAAACTTAGGAATGTGAAGTCGTCATTTACATTTTCTTCTTGAAAAATATCCTTTTATCCTGCGCATCGACCACTCGCAACTATTTTTGAGATCATAATCGAGATTCCCGATAATCTTTGAGATTATAATCAAATGATTAGATTCATCTCTCCATGAGGATTACGGTGCCCTAGAATAAATGGCCAATTTCTTTGGGAGATTCTTTCGAGTTCTCCTTCTAGGAGTTTCACTAGGTCATCGAAATATCTCAAATCGTGAACGTCTTCAAACAATCTCATTGTATCACTCGACAAATTGATCGTTTTCTTTTCATCGCACTGTAAAATTCATAAGATGTTTGATTATTGCATTTAGTTTTAGGAAATAAAAACGGAATGTCGAAATGCAAATGAGATAAGAGATTCTCTTTTAATATTATACTTTAGATATAGCAGATTTTCAATCTGTTACTTAATTTAAGGAGATATTACTGAAAATTGAAAAGTCATAATAAATAACTACTTCCTTAAAAATCTTCATTAACGAAGACTCGATTTCTCATAAATTAAAAGCACTATCCATATTTAATGCAATTGATATCAGGTAACATAAAATGCAAATAAAATGCGAATAACATAAAAATATCTTTTGCAATGACATCAACTTCTTGAAGAAATTGATAATGTATAACTATTTGAGTTTGAGTTTCGAATATTAAATTACGTTGCAGAATCAAATCTATTTAAATCTTGCATTTCAAGATTTTAATTTTAGTTTCACACCGATGAGAGCCGAAAGAGATGGTATATGTGAGACGTTTACCTGAAAGTTTGTACGTAAACCGCGTATGTCCCCGTGGATCTCTTTATTGGCGAGTTGCAGCCGTTCTATTCTATCGCGGAGACGACGTATCCAATTATTCGGATCGTCGGGAACCGCCGGTGCTTCCACGTCCGTCTCGATGGTCAGTGCTAGTCTAGTTAATTGGTCATGAGAGGACGTGCTGTCGCCGAATCGATCCTCTTCCAGAAGGACCGTCGCCTTTTCCAAGTCGCTCGGAAGACCTTGGAGAATAGACGCTACCTCGTTGATGGCGACACCTCGGTCCTACAAGTTAAGATCGTTTTGTTTCTATTCTCCCAGGCAAATCGTACAGCTTGATTGAATAATTTAATTTATTTGGTATCCTTCGTAACGCGAAGGAACGTACGTTAGCAAAATGCACGGTGCGAACATTCGACGCAATCGCCAGCTCATCACAGAGGCACATCGGCGTGTTTTCCGCGTCGCTCTGAGTCTCCAAGCTACAATCGTAACTCTGTATACCGGAAGTGTCCTCCAGGGAGGACGGCCTGGTGCTTGGACCCTTGCAATCTTCCTCCCAGATAGTGGGGTTCAGTCTGTAGTAGCTTGATCCGCTGCTATCGGCCGTTTTTGTACTTTGCACGCCGCAGTCATCGTCGGTCATAGGATCATCGTTCGATCTCGCCGACGTGTCAGAATCATCGGCGATACATTGTCGGTGCTCGGGTATCATGTACGTCCTCCTCGCGTCCGTGCTCGGTATGTTCAGAAGTGTCCTCAGCTGCGTCGCACCTGCGTACGTGATCTGATGTATGCATTCTATGTATATTTGCCAGCGTTAATCGTGTATTGTCCAAGTGTTCGATAAGATACATCTCGAAGAGGGGGAATGCATAAAATATTGATTTTCGCAAATCTCGTCGAACTGGCGAGCGAAGTTATTACCGAGAATACTTCCGAGGTTTTTTGTTTTATTTTGACGGGCTCACTAAACGTTTGTTGATTTTAAATTCTTAAATTATATAATTATAATTTCTTAAATTCAATTTTGCAACATCTACACACATTTGAAAGGGAGAAATGCCGATCGAGCCCGAGTTCGGGACGATCGTTGAAACCTCGGAGCTGCTTCCATTAACTTTCTTAAGTCTCAATCGGAACCCGGGGATCGAAGCCCCCCCGTGTTAGCGTGCTCGCAGGACAGTGCTCGTGGCAGTTTCGCAGTTCCACGCCACTTGGCGTCTTTACGACGGCAGCACACACACACACACACCCGAGCCACGGTCCCGGGGACGAAGGAAACGGAAGTAAATCTGATATGTCAAGCAACTCGATTGCGCGCGTTGGTAAACCGCGAAACTTTATTAGGTCAGCCGTGGCCGAGACGAGTTTCACGAAGGTGGCTTTGCTCGAGGGGGGGGCCGGGGTTCGAACCAAGCGGCGCTTCCTTTCTGCAACCTCGAGCGAACAAAAGGGAAGATGGGACGGGAAGACAAATGGGGGGGAGAGGGGAGACTTCTCCCGATTGCGTACCGATTTGTCCGGAATCGATGAGACGGCTTAACCGCTTTTGGCAACGGTAGGACTCTCTGCTCTCGCTCTCCGGCGTGAATCTCACCTCTCGGGAGTAGGCGAAGCGGCGAGAGGACGGTATGAGTATCCGGTATTCTTGAGATCTGATCAGTCTCTCCGGGGTGTAGCAGACGGGACTGATTGGACAATGTTCCTCCTTGATGTCGCGCTCGCCGCCGGTTACAGTCGTGGGCGAGCTGCTGCTCTGCGTATCAACGGAATTATTAATTATTAATCGCGCTCTTCCATTTTTCCCGGTCTCCAACAGGGACCGAACGTGTGTGTCGTTAAGTCTTCGCGACGTCGTGTCGAAGTCGTTTCATAAGTCTGACGAATGCGGATGAAAAATTGAGGAAACAAGAAAAAAAAAAAGAAAAATAAAGTACTCCCGAGTCATTAATTACAAAAACTACCGCGGATAAATTCACGGTGAAACAATTGCGGTTAAATGACGAGTGCTTACACGTGCCTTCGCGTGCGCAAGTGATATCGATCGCGCGCGGATCGGCTCCGACTTTACATTTATTTGCCCAGTTATCTAATTAACTGAGCAGTGGCCTCTCTCTTGCGGCCTGGATAACCGGATTGGATACAATTCGCGTAATATGTCGGAGAAAAAGAGAAGGGGGGGGGGAAGAGAAAAAAATTGTGCTAATGAAGATAAAAATCCACGTCTCCCTAGGTAGAAGTTCTAGAGATGTATCACATGTAAAGTGCAACCACGTGCACACAGAGATTGTGTGTATGTGTGTGCGCGCGTAGTAAATAAACTAAATTCCTGTTGAAAGGAAAGCATGAACGGGAAACTTGCCGAATGTAAAATTAAAGTGCGCTGCCATGCTACATCTGGCATTTATTAATTTAACAACATTGATAGTTCAATTTTGCAAGTACGTGAGTACGGCGATATAACGGTGTGGCCTCGTGCGAGTAACATTTCAAATCAGATACCTCAAAGACGTCGTTGGTTCAGCTTTATACATTCTTGTGAATCCAAATTATTTGAATTATATTAATAAGTTTACGTCAATTATTAAATTATTTGAGAAAAGCGATTTTTTTTTGTCCAAAGAATCTATTGGACATTTATAAAGTAAATATATCATTTGCAGTTTGATTGCCGAAAATGGATGTCGTACCTTTGACTAGAATTTGTTTCTAATGTTAAAAAAATATTAAAAAATAACAGTTTAAATCTACAAAACATATATATCAATGTCAAAACCCCCAAAATAATATTTCAGACTTGTTTTTTTATTTTTAGACATGAAAATAAAATCTGCCACACAATGAAAAATGTCAAAACTGATCAAAGGTACCTTCCCTTTTATTTTATGTCGCAGGATTATATACAAAATAAAGTCTGTGTGATGAGAAAAAGTAGAAAATTTATTCTCGCGTATTATTATTAAATTATTTGAAATTTAATTATTTAGACAAATCGTAAATATTAGTAAACTGCATTGAAGCATGCAACTGTGTATGAAAAGGATTTTATTGGACCATAAAAATAATCATAAAGTTCAAGCGTAACGAGTAATGCTGGATAAAGTTTTAATACTCTAGCGACACAGTTTGTGCGTTCTACATAATTATTTTTGATGATTAAACAAAATTATTTTTTACATCTCTATTTTAGCTGAATTTTCAGACTCTATCTTCAAACAGAAACTCGAGCCTCAACATAATCTGCATATTAATAAATATGACACTCACCATTACTCTGGCATCCCTTTCGATCAGCTCGATATCGAGATCGTCCCGCGTGAACGAGCGCAGCTCGATATTCTCGCGGATTTCGCTCTCGTGCTCCTGCCGCGACACATCCCGCGCGAAGCTGCAGCTACCCGAATCGTCCGAGTCGTTATAGAACGATGATTCGGGTGATCGATGATTCCTGACGCGATGTAACTCAGGCGATACCGCGATCTTCCGATCATTCAACCGCCAGCCGAAGATCTCATCGTTGGGTGACGACGAGCTATGCGCGGCGGCGGTGGCGTCGTCGTCTCTTCCGTCCAGATAAAACATCGCTCGGCGATTCCTGACGTTTTCCAATCGACGTGGGGCGCGTGCAGATTTTACCGCGCTGGAAATTCCGCCTACAAACAAGACGGATTGACGTGCGGAAGAAATCGAGTTTTGCGGTAATTCCCCGGCAAACAGGGGGAACCCCCGAACGCGGCCGTGTCTCGAGATTCGCGCGTACGACGACGAATCCCGAGGCGCGCACAATCCCGCGATTTGCCGATAATGAATTCTACACGAATTTCGATTTGTCAGCGACCAGCCTCGCGCGAATTTACGATGTTAAATCCGCATCCCGACGAGAACTCGAAATTCCAAAATAATGTGAATTAAAATACCTCGTCACATGCGAGTAACACGAAGTAACAATAATTGTTGCGATGTAATTAATGGAAAATACAAGATTTAATTATACGAAGTTTTATGTATACAATTTTAATCTTATAAAAAAAAGCAAATAAATGATTGAACGATGAAAAATGTATATATTTTTATTTTGTTTTTATATATAATATAAGCTTTAACATTAACTTTTGCGAAGCTACTTGCAATATTACATTGTTCGAATCCGCAATGGGGAACGCGCAGATAAAACTTCGTATAGTTCTGTTCTTTTTTCCTTATTAATTTTATCCAAGTTTTATTTATAAAGATAATGTATGGATGATACGAGCGGCATAAAATTTGCGAGATGTGTTAATACGTCAAACTTTACATTACATCTTTTATGAATCGCGAAAACCGGCGTGCCTTTATAACTGAAAAACCCATACAGCGTTTCAATCTATCTTCGTTTAAGTAATGTCACTTAAGTATGCACTTAGTGAATATGCACGCTGAACAAACGATGAAATTTTCATTCGTTCCAAAATCTTGCGTGCCTCTCGCGTTCACAGATGTGCAAAATTCACTCGATCGATGCGTTTAATTATGTGGTATAATTACAAATCTTCTTTCGTGAGAGCTTTTCTTTATGAGAACTCAATTGTCGTTATTTAAATTAAACAGAAAAAATTTTTTCATTTGTCAGCTATTATTTGCTTAATTGAGATTTTATTGAAATTATTTTATTTCGTTCAATTAGCACATGAAATACTTTTCAATAATGAATTTTTCATATTTCAATATTTCATATGTACTCGCGCACGATATCTAATATCACTGATTTTGTACGAAGTGTGTAAAGTAATCTCGTTGCAAAACTTAATAATGCTTAATAATATAGTAACATCTCTTAATTAATTTGAATCACACACAGGATAATTATTTACAAAATCAATCTCTCGCGATTGTTCGGCAACGTGTATAAGAACTCGGCAACGTGATTACGATGTTTTCCAAGTCACTGACGATCGCGAACGACTGATCGATCGGCGAATCGAGCCGAATTCCGCGGTTTCGGTTTTGCGTCTCGAAGATTTTCAATCGGATCCGCACGTGGTCGCGGTCGCGCGGATGCATATGCGATCCGATCGGGATAAGATCGTGTTCAACGAGACGTACCCAATGATCACCGTGCGTCACATTTCGTTTCGCGATCGCGGCCGGAACCGCCGCGCCGATTGACCGCTTAATGCGTCGTCAGCAAGTCCGACGTCAACTGTCGGCGGTCATCCATTTCCTTGACCACCGGTCGTCATAGCGACTCTAATTTAATAATCCGTCATTTCCCGCTTTGCGTGGCGCACCTTTGTCGGCACAACGCGACGCGACGGTGTGGCTGTATATCCGCGAGCTTTGTTGCGGTTCTCGCATCCCCTTTTTTTTCTCTTTTCTTTTTTTCAGAAATTGCTTCGACGGTGCAACTATTTGCGCGGGTCTTTTTGTATCGATTTTGCGGCGAAGCGCAAAAATCTCACGTAAATCGCGCAAAAGCCATTGCGATTCGGACGAGAGAGATAGAAATCTCCGCGAAAATTTTCACCTCTTCGCGCTCGTGGGGGGAAAACGTTACGCCGCGCACTGTGAAAAGCGGCGTAGTGCCACGCGAAATAAATCTTTTCGGGCGCGGGTGAATGAAGTGACGTATTTTCAATGAATTGCGCGAGAATCGTATACGTTTCGAGTAAGGAGATTTGATTGAGCAAGCGGTTTGAATTAAACGAGTTGTTGATTCGGCGATTCGTCTTTTTTTGATGAGTCACAAAATGTCGCGATACACAAATAGAAATTCAATTGCAACAAAGTTAATTTTGATCAACTAAAGTTCTGTAACGATTTCTAGTTTTCTAAATCTCATTTCCTTTTCTCTATAACTAGTTCTAAAATATATTTTTACAACATACCAGCAAGTTTGTCTTCTCCATCGACTGCCACGTTTTCGTACACTTTAGACTAAAGAAAACGATACAACCACATAAGAGCACTATTACTTACACATATATTTTAATCTTTGATCGGTACCACTTTATTTTTAGTTTCTTCAGAAGCACACAGTAAAAGATTTTGTGTTAAGTTTAACACACATCCTAAAATATCTATTCATATATTTTTGTTAATTTAAGTAAGGAAACGTTAGAAAACATAAAATATTATATGAAAAATTAATTTAACGTTTTGTCACAATGTTGAAACAAATTTTAGTATTAGATTTTAACACAAATACAAAATAACGCTTTTTACATATATTCTAGTAATATAAACACAAAAAGAATATTTATTGCCTTAAAATTAATTTTAAACGGTCGAGATTTTGTTATGTGTCAACGAACCTGTCCTCTTTTCTTACAGTCCACCACTTTCTCATGCACTTTGACTTGAATGGCAACGACACCATATATATTACTTAACACAATTACTTAATTCATACATACATTGTAAGTCTTGATCGGTATTTAATTCGTCGCTTTTCAATCTCTTTAGAAGCAATGCCCTAAAGGCGGAGAAAAAATTCGAACACATCAAAGAGTTAATTTTAAGTCTTCGTAATAGACTCCGTTGATATTCTTGTAGACCGTCTTTTCTAGTCACTTTCTCGTGTACTTTGACTAAGAGTAACGACACCACTACATAGTAGTACACTCTTAGCTCGTGCATACGTTGCGGAATTTGATCGATACAATTTACTTGGTTGCTCTTCAGCCTCTTCAGAAGTACTCGATAACGACTACAGCACGACTTGTTTTCGCTACTGTATCGCGTCTCGAAATGCCACGCACAGCGCTCTTTTACCGATTCTACATATTTATTAACATTTTCAGTGTCATCGGGCGGATAATGATAACGATAAGCATATATATATGCGTACGATCGCGATGATTCTCGCTGACTGACAGGGATACAACGTGTCCGCGGGCCCTGTTCGGTATTCGTGATAACTCGCTGACCCGTTTGTACCCGTGATAATTCCAGCAGCGCCGAGTATCGACTGTTCGAATGTACTATGTATGTATGTATGTATGGATGTATGCATATATGTATGTATGGATATATGTATATATACAATCGCGCATCGTCATGATGTTGTTAAACAGGCAGAAGCAGAAGCTCGCAAGCGTGCGTGTGCATGTAAATAACGTGATCAAAATTGCGCGGCGAGTTAATTCGCAGGAGAGAATCGTCGGTGCGGCAGAGAGATTTCAATGAAACAATATCAGAGAGTAGTCAGATTTCGACAAGTGTCTCTAAAAATGTCGTAGAAAAATCTTTTGAAAGAGAAGCTTAATAAGAGAACTTATTCCATCACGCGAATCACGCTCGACGATTATTTTGAAAGATCCTTGATCATACAAGAACATGAAAATTTTCGCTGATTAGAACAATTTCAGAACGATAAGAACGACAGCGGTTTTTAACCTTGTTTTATTTCCGTATGTTGACAGTTATTTTTAACAAGCATTTAAATAAAAACAATAAGTATTATCACAAAATCGTTTTACATATAGAACAATTTATGTTTCTTTATATTTTATATAAAATAACGCGAATTAAATGTCTTATTTTACCAACATTTATATTCGTTCAATAATCTTTTAATTTATTACGTTTTTCTATTTTCTTACTCTCTAAATTATAATCATAGTAAAAACTCGATAAAAACAATGAAAAAAACACTTTTATTTACTTCACTTTCTATTTTCAAACATAGTCAATTTTATTCAGATATTTTTCTAAAATATTTAAAAATTGACTGAGAAAAAATTTCTAGTAAAAAACAGCTTCTGAAACAGTCAACGTATTTTCATAAGGCGCAAAAATGTAATTATCAATCACTTATGATCATTTTAATATCTCTGATTAAAGTGCGAAGAAATATTTTTTTACAGCAATATTCTAAATATACGATATTTTGAACTCTATATCTATAACATCTAAATTAGAATCTCTAAAAGATAGACGAGAAATTAAACATCTCTCTTAAACGTCGGCTTATTCGGATTAGCTGTCACAAATGCAATTTTCCCTCATGGGAAACGCGAACGAACCTCAAACGGTATTCGCAGCCAAACATCAGGGTGTACATGCCGTTATCACACTGATTAATTGCTTTGCTCAAGCTGATTAATTAATTAACCCCAGGCAGTGAGCGCGTAGAATATGTAAATATTCAATTATTATAATACGCTAGATATTAACGCAGATTTCCATCAATGATAGAAACATTCGTAAATGTTCGATCGTCGGTTTAATTTTTGTGTTTAAAGGATGATAAACGGTACCATTTTTTTTGCAGTTATTGCCCATTGTTTCGATTGGTAATCTCTTGATAGTTTCGTGTCTAATACCTCTTTTGCACGTCGATACGATGACCGTATTTTTAGAATTAACGATAGCGTCACTAATCGTTGAACGGAACAATTTACTATCGCTTATCACGCGAATGATAGGCAAGTCGCAATAATAAAGTAGTTTGTTGAAAAAAAAAAATAATAGAAATATTTACTCAAAGAATGTCTCTTTAAAAATACTGTTTAAAATAAGTATTATATATTTTTTACGTAATAAATAAAAAAAATAGCATTTAATATTAATTATAATAGTATTTAACATTTATTTAAAATTTATTTGATATTTTCTATTTTCTATCGTTTATTTTACTATTTCTTATTTTTCAAGAATACAAAATAGAAAATATAGATTAAAATAAAGATAAAGTAAAACTCTTGCGAAATAGAAAATAGAGGAATTATCCATGACACATGACAAAATGTAAAATATCATATTTTTAATGTTGAATACTATTTGCAATTTTGTATTTACTACACAAAATACTTATTTCAAATGACATTTATATATTCATTCTTTAAATAAGTATTTCTGTTAATTTCAAAATTTTCCCCAGCACCGGCAAGCCGGGAAATCTATGCTTGTACACGGAGAGAATTTTCTCTTAAAAATTACCCTGAAAATCGTGGTAATTGTGAGACAACGTAAACCTTGGAAAATTTTACCATACTTTTAATAAAATTTACAAAAATTTAGTAAAGTTTAGTAAAATTTTAAGAAAATTTGGCTAAGTTTTAGTAAATTTTACTATACTTCTAACAAAATTTACTAAAACTTAGCCAAATTTTCTTAAAATTTTACTAAACTTTACTAAATTTTTGTAAATTTTATTAAAAGTATGGTAAAATTTTCCAAGGTTTACGTTGTCTCACAATTATCACGATTTTCAGGGTAATTTTTAAGAGAAAATTCTCTCCGTGTAGAAAGCGAAACTCCATTTCGAGAATGTTAACAAGTTTATTTGTTCCGTCGTAATATCTACAAGTGCAACGGATCGAATACGATGGAAAAATCACGCATCATCATATTATCATGCGGTTAGCGTCCTCTTGAAGGAGGAGTAGGCCCATATCGATAACGCGCGGCGGCCGCGGCGCGGATTGTCTTGAGAAATAAACTGTTTTCCGAGCAGTCAGCCTGTGGTCTAGGGGTACGATCAAAGGGATATTAATCCGTAGGCACGTACGTGTGTGTATTCGAGACTGCATGCTGATTTTCGTTTTTTACCAATAGATTTTTACGATCAAAGTTCAACGGTCGTCGGCAAGGACGGGCGAATGGCAGGAGGGACGGGTTTTTCGGGGCGCGTTTCGGCAGGAATATTAATCAGAATGACGTGGACAGGCCTTGATCGAGGGAGAAAAATGATCGGCGCATCGCCGATAACGTTATCGCGGCGGCGACGTATACGTCGCGCTCGCTATCAGGTGTAACGGACGCACGTGCATGCCGCCGCGCGGCATCGAGAGGTATGCCGAGCGCAATTATCAGCCGAACAAATTTCCCAGGGAGAGTGACACGAAGGCGCGATGACCGCTTTTTAAATTACGAAAGAGAGCTGGGCATTTTTGGTTTCACCGGTAAACACGAGGAGGCTATTCCCTGTTTATAAAATATACGGGCGGTAACGCGAACGATCTGTCTCGCGTTAAAGTTTAAAATTCGCTTGGCATCGCGTAAAACAAGGCCGGAAGGATACGTATGGCCCCGGAAATTCATTTGCAGAGCCCGTGTTTTTGCGTGGCAAAAACTTTTTTTTGTTTTTTTTTTTTAAATCCCTCCGATGAGGTAAAATCGAAATGGCTCAATATATTCGCCGTGACTGCTTTTCCGGGGATTAAATTTTACCCGTTTACGTTTCTCGTTACATCGCGGCGATAAGTATGCTCAAACATTTGCTCGAGCATTACAGATTCGCGCGGCAGCGTTAGCTTCAAATAGTTCGTCGCTATTCGAATTAATAGGTCTGTTGATTTTCCATCCGGTGCGTCAGCCGCGCGATGAGTGCGCAGTTTACCTCGTTTAATCCCGATTACGCTAATCTCTCGCCTTATCGAATCGGGAGGGATCGCGGCGACTTTTTGCGATAAGGTGAATTAGATCGGCCTGTGCATCGCCTGCATGCGAGAGATCTCCGCGGCTTCCGAGATTGAAACGGGACGGGAGAGAGGAAGGATCGAGTGTCACTGGATTACAATGGGCGAAGGATTGGAGTTACATCGATGTGGTTGAATAATAATACACATCGTCCACTTCTCGATACAATGTCTGGAATCGCTCCCGCGAATTATACCATCTCTTGATAATCCAGTCAGTCGATAGCTCACGGTCATCTCAATGTGATTGTGCAATGTGACGTGTCATCTGATATAAATGTGCAAGATATTTACTTGCAGAGAAAATTTGCCAAATGCGATGTAGGTTTTTTAACTGTTAACAAAAGCGAAGACTAAAATGAATCCAAGAAGATCGTTCTACGATTTTTTTATACAGTTGCAACAGATCGACATCTGCATCTGCATATGTAAATTTTTTATCAGAGTGTTATATTAATAGTATAAAGGAAGGAGAGCATCTTTTATCCAGAATAAAAAAAAAAATATCTAATGATAAAATTAGAAAGATTGTAAGGAATAATCATAAATCCATAATCGTAATTTAAATTTTTTGTTATTACTTCATTTAATTAAAACATTTCTTTGATCGGCGTGCTATTATACAGGCCAATCCTTTTTGCGCTGTGATCGAATTTAAGGAGAGATATAAGAACGATGGCAAATCTGCATTCGATTTAGCGAATATACTGCATCGAGAGAATAGCTAATGCTTTGATCGATTGAAACGGAATCTTGTATATATTATCTTATTCTCCGCAGGATTATCTGCCTCGCACGTGCGAATCCTCGATCTCGACGGCAGCGTAGAAGAAAACGAGAAATTCCCCGGGCGTTCTCCATCGAAAAGGTGGCCATTCTTTTATCCATTGTGCCAACATTGTAACGCTGCGACGTTTCGCACTCCCCGCGACATTTCTATTCGCGATAAGTAAATTTTCATTCACCGAAATGAGAATATTCGCGGAGAGCTCGACGATCAAGTTACGGAAATTCGTTGAGAGATCGAACGTTAAGCGCGTCGTGTAGAAGTGCACACTGAGAAAAAGATACTTAACAATTTTAATATATTTCTGGAATATGAATTTATTTCGTTGAAATAAATTTTTATTTAAACACGGCGAGATAAAATTTTATTCCCAGCAATAATCCAATTAACAAGAAAAATGAGATATATTACGGAAATGCATTTATTTCGTTGGCACAATAAAATTGTTTCATTAATAACCGATATATATCGAAGGAAACGTTTTTTGCTTGCCAATATTTCGACGTTTTTTTCTCAATGTATTTCATTTCTGATATATCGGAGACGAGTGAAAAAAGATCGAGTGTTTTTTAAAAAAATGTTTCCACGAATAAGCAAAGGGGTGTTTCCACCCCCTTAAACAAGAAATACGTAACTAATATACTTTTCCGTTAATAGGACTAAGGAGAAGAGCGGCTGGTAGTTTGGCCCAAACGGCAAGGACGCGGAAAACGTTATTCGGGACCTCGCCCCCTTCCCCAGACCTTTGTTTCTAAGTAAATCATTCCCGTGGAAGTCACGTTCGCGTCGTCGTCGAGCAAAGGATACGACAACTGGGATATGTCAACCGTCGTGTGAAATTTTCAGAAGGATTCTCCCGAAGGCTGCTCCTCGCGCCCGCGCCCTCGGGCCACTGTTTTTCCCTTCCCGTGCAAACACCCGAGGAACAAACGCCGCAAGATCGAAGTCCCACCCCCCTCCCTCTACCTCTCCAGGGGACGAAGGGGTAGGTTGTACCTTCCACGCACCGCGCGGAAATTCCGCGCTCCCGAGACGCCGAAATTCGAACAGGTTGCGGCGCACGCGTGGCAAGATGGCCGTACGTCGACGGGGGTAGGTTGCACGGTGGTGGTGTGTCAGCGCACGGGGTTGGCGCGACGGGGGGTCGTCGTTCGCTCCCTCGCTCGCTCGTTCGTACCATAGACTAACGTAGACGGAGCATTACCTATCACTTAGGACGGGAGGGGGTTGATATTCGGGGTGAAGAGGTACTCCATGAACTTCGGTTGAATTCGGGTACGCCCGATAATATTCGACTAATAATTCGGCATATGACTGCAAGCGACTGCCCCCCACGGGTCCATTCGAGAGATAGAGGGAGAGAGCGAGTGAGCGAAGGACGAACATAGTCGAATCGCGACGGAACTGACCGAAGTTCATGGACCCTCCCCTTACCGGAAAAATCAGCTACCCCTCTCAAAAGGCTCCGTCTACGTTAGTCTATGGTACGTACGTACGTACGTACATTCGTTCGGTCGGTCCGTGGTGGCGGCGGCGGTGGCGGTGGATCGATAGCGACGCGACGGTAGTGCGCGAACACCGTGAGCGACGGTCGGCGGTCGTCGCCGTCGTCGTTGTCGTCATCGTCGTCGTCGTCGTCGTCGTAGTAGCCCGGAGTGCTGCGTGCCGAGTGCTAGCGAGCGTTGTCGGCCGAATGCCAATTACGTACGTGCTGTCGCAGGGTACGTGCGTCATCGGCGGTAGCTGAGTGTGTGCCGTGTGTCTCCCGTGTCGGCCGATCCGGTTCACCGGCGTCTCCCTCGCGGTTCGCGTGCGCGCGGCCGGTTATGCATCGCGTCGGCGGCGCGGGTGCGGCGCGGAGTACGCGGAGAAGCGGGAACCAGCGGCCGGTCGTCGCACTCGTCGTGTCGGCGCCTGGTGAGGCGCGCTGAGACGCCGCCGCCGCCGGACATGTCGGCGACGTCCTGGGGCGGCACGGCTCGCCGCCGGCGGACGCCCGTCGCTATTATGCTGATCCTCGCCGTCGTCCTCGGCCTGCTGTCGGCCACCGTCGTCGGCGAGAAGAGCAAGAAATGTGAGTAGATCCTTCCCCGTCTTCTTCTTTTTTTTTTTTTTTCGTCCCGATTTAGCAGCGGAGGACGCGTCCCTCGGCGTATCCTCCTCCGCTTTCGTTTCAGCGCGATTCCGCGCGCGGCTGTCACGTGGCGGACCTGCTACAAATGTCATGTGTGTTGCGAATCGCCTCACGTCACCCGGTCAAAGGACCCGGTCGTCGAACGAATGGGGGAAACGCGAAACACGTCGAACTTGTGTCACGTGCCGGCGAGATTTTAGGCACTTTAGGCAGTTTATCGATTCCTCGCACACAGGTCACGTATATGTGCCGAGACATTCGAGCTCGTACGCTCGCTCTGCGTATAAATGGTTCGGCATATTTTGCGCTCTCTCAGAATTTCAGCATGCGAGAAATCTGCGTAGAATGTGCTAGATAAGTATTTGGATCTGTACCGAGCTTGAACGCGCTTTTTATCCTCCTGTTTTCGTTTCACGTCTAATGAATGATGAAGATCGAATGACGTGATAATACAATGTAATAAGTAATGGAATATTCAAATTTACTCAAAAAGGAAGTATTTAATTTTAAAATAAACGTTTCATCTTTGTCTCCGGTTTTTTTTTGTATGCTTAAAAATGTTTTCAGTTCTAAACTGATTAATGTTTGCATTTAAAGCACCACGGGCCGGTTGGTCCAACTTCTTGATAAAGCAAATATGTGTTCGTCTTTATTTATTTAGAAAAAAATTACCAAGAAGTTGAAAAAAATCAGCCTTAAAATTGAAATCTTTAACTACTTAAAAGTCTTAAAAGAAGATTTTTTAATTGAATACTTCGTTTTTGAGTGTTTTTGAGTGTTAATATTATTTCAATACAAAGTTACAAGGTTGCGTATATGCCGATCGAAATGACAGATCGATCAGCGCGAAGAATTTCCGAATGTAACACGTCACGAGTAAATGCTTTTGAATTTTCCTTCTGCACTTTTGTAATTTTATAGCTATGATAAATCTATTTAGAAATTCTTATACATAGATGTGCAAAGGTGAACCTCACACGTTTACACGGAAGACTTTCCAAGTTTTTGGCGGACGTCTTTCATTCAGAATACGTAGTACGCGCGTAGTACGCGCGTATAGTATGTTTACTACGTTGCGTAGTAAACTGCCCCCCCCCCCCCCTCCCCCGCTGTCCGCCTCACGCGCGCGCTCGATGGAAAAGAATGAACGCGACCGACCGGTCCGTCGGCGGCCTCGGTCCCCTCGATCGAAATCGTTGCTCGCGATGTACACGTCAGTTAAAACGACGTGTGGGAAAACCGATGCGAGGCAAATTGCAATTGGGAGACTGCAATAATCTTGTTTCTGATAAAGGTCATTTCGGATACTTCGTTAGATATATTGCTGATTGATCTGCCAGTACACTGAAAAGTTGAGCGTCTTTCTGTGAACAACACAAAATTAAATCTAAAACTGTCTCGATTCAGAGTAAAAAATTAAAACAATTGGGTTAGAGAGAAAACCATGATCTTCCAATTGCTTATTCTATTTTCGTTATTTCTATTTGAGACACAAAGTATTTATTTCTATTTATCATATGTTCCGATTAAAGATGTGTCGCCGCATACAAATTGATTCGCATCGGGCGGATTCGATTCAATTAGAATTTGGATTTTTATGGGGATTAGTCAGAACTGTCTGAACTGAAAATTTTGAATCTAAGTTTCGAATCACATATAATTGACAATCTTACAAAATCTTTATATATCATACATAATTTTTAATCGACACTATTTTTTCATATACAAAAATCTTTTGTTATTGACATATGTATTAAAATTCAACGTAACATTATGTTAATAATTAAAAGTAACGTTTCAACGAATGTGATTCGACTCGGATTCAAAAACAAGAAAAAATTAAATTCCATTTGATTTAGCGTCAAAAACCCTAGATTCGCAAATCTTTTATTTCAATATTAATAATATATAATTTTATGCTAATATTATAAATGAAATTTAATAAACTTGAGAAAATTGTGTCAGTAAGAAACTTTCAATTTTCTTTAACAGATAAAATAATCTTATTATTTCTCTTCGCTCCGTGGCGTTGCTTCGCGTTATGTGTAATCACACTGCCCTTTATGAGAAAAGGAAAGTTGCAGCATTCTTTGTAACAACGGAATGCAACGATTCTTTTAATAATCCATTAATAATCGGTTTTTGCTTCGTGAACAGCTTACGTCGCCTTTCCTTTTTAAATCTATCGGAGATCTCGCCTGTTAAGTGCTCGTGGAATAAAACACCGTGATTAAACGTGCGTTTACCATCTACCGAAGCCTGAATGAGAAACTTAGGAATACTCGATCTCCGCGAAGTCCCGGGAAAAAAGTTAAATTAACCCCAACTTTAATCGAAGCGGTATAATCGGCCGGTGCACGTAGAATCCTATCTTTTTGATGAAATTGCCTCGTTATCCGAACTTCGTGAGTGCAAAGGCACGACGTCCCGCGTCCCGCGGATCCGGTTAAAGAGAACAGCACGTCGTTAACCTCCGTTAGACACGCTCATTAACACGGCACATCGAATTTTTGCCATTTTTGCCGTCAACCGCTATCGGGCTTCACCATTGTTCACACAATATATTCAATCTCTAAGAAAAGTTAAATTTTCGAAAAAAATTTTAATTCCCCGGAACATGGAGAACTTGCGTTTCTCCATCTCCACGTCTACGTACGTTTATTTTGCGCATATTGAAGATTTTATTACGCACCTCCCGATTTTCGAGAGTAATTTTGCGCTACGGCAGAGTTTAGGAAATTTAAAGCTCTGAAGTTCTACCACACACAAGTCAAATTAGCATTTCGCTAATTTACTTACGTCGAGTTTCATTGTGCGGGAGAAATTCAAAGGACAATGGGATTGAGTTCAAAATTTATGAGTACCTCTCGAAACTCATGACTTCATATTTTTAATCATTGTCATTTATTACTAGTTGTGCGAAATATATTTAGGGGATAATTGCCAAAGACTTACCGATCGCCGAAATTGTATTTTATCGTTATTTTATACTTTTACTTAATACAAATAACATTCGGTGATAAAAATATAAAATAAATGAATAATATAGATAAAAATTTAACGGATTAAATATCGTTTTGTGCGTGTTAAAAATACTTAAAAAAAAAATAAAGCATAACCGATGTGAATTTTTGAACAATTTATCTAATCGATAATAACGTAATCATGCAATTTTACACTATTATTTTTATAAAATCTATCAAGTTTCCTAAATCGTGTCCACGATCCACCACAAATGTTATTACGACAATAAATGCAAAACTGATAAAGTAATCCTAAAACTAATAACTGACGCGAATAAAAGTATGTCAATTAAAAGAAAATAAATTTAAGCCAGTTTTATTTTAACGTTATCTAAATCATTTGCAAAGATTATGAATAATAAATTAATTTGTTATCGATAAAAGATTAAGCATTGTAGTAATACGTATCTGAAATATAGAGCTACAATTTTTAATGTCATTCACAAGTCAATGGAAAGTAAAAAAATAAAAGAATGAGTGTACTTGGCAACTCTCACCTCATATTCCACGCGTAAGCATCACATTTTATCGCATTGATATTTGTTTGTAGTTCTCACTAGCTTCTCTCCGAGTTTTTTGCCAATTGTCCAATTGGCCCTCGTGTGTTCTTGTCGACCCTTATCCTCCTATTCTTCCCAACGAAGGTGAAGTTTTTGTTAATTTCCGCTTCCCGTCCCAGAGGATACCTGTCTTCCTTCCCTATCCGAGACATAATAAACTACTCCTCCTCCTTTCTTCCACCACCTTCACTTCACCTTACGCGTTTCACGGTCCGCACAATGTATTTCGCGAAATCCCCGGCGAAAATAACCATCCTCGTCCGCTCGTGGACGCGAAGTAATAAAAAAAAACCTAGTAAAAGATCCTTTCCATTATCGTCGACGTAACTCGTTAAGACTTCTCGGCGCGATGCAGTCCGTTTCGAAATATCGGCGCGCTTTTCTCATTTTTTTACTGCCTCGCATACCTCTTCGTGATCTTTTTTTTATCATCATAACGCCTTCGTTAAATTCCTCCTCCGGCGTCGTGCCGCTTTATGGCGGCCATTAACGCACGTTTTAGCTTCGACAAATTGGAACCCCTGCGTGACTCCTCGACGAAAATTGTAATGCGCGTGATGATAAGCCGCCGATCCTTAAGTGAAACTTCTGTCACGCGCGCGCGCATTTCCGCGACGGAATTATTGTAACGCCGCCGCGGGCCGGCCTCTGACGAAGTATCGGCATGCGAAAATTGCGGTAATCACGCCGGAGTTACCGGGAACAACGTTAATTGTTTGCACCGGCGGCGGCGGCAGCTAGGCCGGGATTACACCCACGCCTGGTAACACGGGGTCGGGAACGAACGCGGCACCGACCGATAAACGAAGCTAATTACGCGACAGACGAATTAGCTCGGACGGCGTGCGGCGTTTCCGGGCGGCCCGCGGACATTGTCATGATCGATCGACCGATCGATTGATCCGTGAGCTCGGGACGGGACTGAGGATGATCCTGAACGCGCGGCGATCATTAGCGCCTGATTGCGCCGCCGCTCGTAAAAGTCATTTACGCTCGGGCGGACGCGACAGAAATAAAGCGTCCGGTTTTATTTCTTTTTTTTTCCTCTCTTTTTTTTCCCCCCCATCGATATAAAATAAAATTTCTCGACGAATGAGGGCGAATGTCGGAAAATGAAAAGCCGCAATTCTCCCATCGTGGCACACAAGACCGAATTAATAAAGCATGGAGAACGGTCGGATCGTATTTTCGGGACCAACTAACGATATTTTCGTTTATGATGGTGATTCTGTTTCGTTGTTTGACACAATATGTGATGCAGATGCAAAAACTTCATATTCGCGAGCTCGCTTTGTAGGCCGGTATTTTTTTTAGGAAATATTGCACTCACATCTAAAAATCCATATATTCCAGGAATATATTGTGAAATATATATATATATATATATATATATATATATATATATATATAACAATGTTTCGACGCGTGGTGTTGCCCTTCGTAGGCAAATTTTCCATCCGTACCATCGCTGCCGTATCGATTTTATTTTTTATTATGAACAGTTCCAAGGGAATAACTCTTCCCCCATTGTTTTCAAATATTTTGCGTGTATTATATTTCAAGAATACTACGTATGCATACCTTCATTAGATCATATTGTATTTTAAAGATTATTTGAAATTGTTATTCACATGAAACATGAATCGGAGAAATGTTCTTCTTCTTTCGTTACTTCTTATGATTCAAGCATTTTTACGCATTATGTAACATTTGTAAAATAAAATAAGACTGCAATTTTTAATAAATAAGTAGCATTTAATTTTTTGTGATATGTCGAATCTTGATTTAATATCCTGCTGATTTATTATCCCTCTGTTCGAGTCTACTTGATCCAAAACGATTTTTCTATTAACATTTTATTAAAAAAAAAAACTTCTTTTATATATTTGATTTTGTCTGTCGATTGTAAAATCTCTTTTTTGTGATAATTTTGATTTTTTTTTTAGAGCTTTTCGATTGACCCGAATGTGGTAGTACGGAAAATTCGGGCAGAATAGCAGGGTTAAATTTAGCCCGGGAGTGGAGAGAGCGCCTTTTACTTTTTGATCGATAAGCGATACTAACGGAGCGGTATTAACGAAATTCTGCCCGGGATACATTTCCTTCCGTCCTAGTTAGTTGTCGCGGAATTCGACCTAGCGTGTCGCGCGGGACATCGATTTTGTCTTCGTGTGTATATAGATCTTCCGCCCGTTAGATGGGATCGCACACTCGAGCGTCCCCGGTCTTTCTCTCCGAGACCGAAGTACACTTGCTCTATATTTGCAGCAGGCTTTCAAGGGTCCACTGCTCCGTGCCTTGCATCCATCCTCTTCGCCCCCCCCCCCCCCTCCTCCAGGTGTCCTCTCTGAAACCGTGTCTTCTCAAGTGGCAGAAACGTGCAACGACTTTTCACCGTGGTGCCTCGTGTCTCTCACGCTTGAAAACAAATCTAGCGAGCTGGATAAAATTAGGCGAATCGCTGTCGACACGTCACGCGACATTCCGGACAACAGTGTCGCCTTTAAGAAGCGCAGACGATATAGACTCTTCCTAACTGGAAAATTCAGTTTGCATAATATGTAGAAGCGTAGAAATATGAGTTCGCGAATCTATATTCGACAATAGTCTTCCTATTTTTCTCAAGAAAAAGCATCGTAGTTTTCCTGAAAATAATTTACAGCATTTAAATGCTTCTCCGAGTTTTCCTAATTAACAGGCCACCTTGGCGTTAAATTTAATTGTTAACAGATTAGCGATATTAAGCTGTAAACGATAAGCCTCCTTCGAGACGCCTGATATAATTTACCTGAGATCCAAGTATCCCGTACAATTTTAATGGATGCTGGAATGGCTCTTTAATTGCCACCGCACTGTATTAGCATAGGTATATCACTGCGAAGCAGGAAGTACACTGTAATTACTTGCTGAGCTTAGCGCGAGAACATTTATTACCTCGGAGCGGACCGAGTGTCGTGTTTACCGCGCGATGATAATTTTATATCTTAAACGATATCGTGCACACACATACACACACACCCACATACGTGCACCGTTATATCCGTCACGTACCTTTAATTAACGTGCGATATTTGCCTTCGCGTTTCTCGTCAACGGCAGCTTAGAGGAAGCACGGGGGGAATCGCCGTTGATCTTGTATTCTCCAGTCAAACTCGGGGCTTAAGTCTGGAAATTGCAGCGCGATTAGAAGGCCGCCCTTGAACGTCTAATCCGGATTTTAAAGCTGTTAAGGTCAAGTTTTGAGTAAATAGCCGTGGCAAGTTACGAACTTTGACGTGTCGATCCTCATTCCTTTGTATACAGATTCGCACTGTTGAACATTTGCGTCAAAACTCAAAATTTCATTGTCAAGCAAACAACAACAAACTCTCCCGATGTATTAAGTTGGTGCAAAAATCTTTGATCTAGTTCTTCTGGACGTTGCCCTTGTTAGTGTATTAATACTAGCAGATATTACGGTAAATTGTGTATTGGAAAGATGACATCAAAAACTGTCTACAATAAAGAATGAGTTCCATTCAAGTTATTTACAATCTTGTATCAGTAAAAATAAATCTAGAAAAGAGAAAGAACATTATGATAGGCGAGTATCGGAAAGAAATAAAAAAATAGTAGATGGTGTAAAAATTTTTTGATGAATATGGAAAATTTCCTATGATTTCTACATTTATCTTTTTTTTTGTTCCTTTCCGAAAGTCATATATTATAATCGTATGCAAGTATTCCTTTTCACACTTTTCTTCACTCACACAAAAAGCACTGTAAATACTTTATGTGGTATTAACATTTTTTTAATAAACTGTGTTACTAGCTTTCCCTTTTGCTGCAATATTTACGAACGTGTTAACACACCGCAACAAGAATAACTTGATTTTAAAAAGATTTTTGCACTCGCCTAATATAAGCCTCTTTTTACTTTTCACTAATTTGTAACTTTACGTTCGCGACTAGAATTCATTTCACCCTTGTCATTCTCTATAACTCGCATTCGGTAGATTTTTTTTTTTTTTTTCAAAATGCATTCGACAAGCTCTCGTGCTCTTGTTCATGTAACGCGACGTGGAATGCGACGCGCTCCGTCGCATCCGAGTCGCGTCGAATCGCGTCCGCATAAATAAATTCGCGTCGCACTGGGTGCCATTTTCGCGCCAATATATCGCGCATCATACGGGAAAAGGGTGACGGCGATGGGACCGGCGGCGGATCGAAGCCGCGGGAAAAGGGAAAGACGGTAGCTCGTGCTGCGCGCTGGCCGCGCGACGCGAACTTCGATATTACTTTCCGCTGCGGGCCGGAAGTGCTGGATTTATGACGGCGGGGCCCATACGCGTCGACCCCCTCCCACACCCCTCCGTCGGTGGATTCATTTTCCATTCGCCGATAAGGTACTTAGGATATTGGCAGGGACTTTTTGCTCGCTTTTACTCCGTCCTCCCTCCCTCCTTCTTCCCCTCTCCCCCTTTCGCGCCCTTTCGTCCCGGGGTAAACGAGAAAAACGTTACCTAAAACGAATCATATGGCTCGTTAAATGCTAACTAATGGGGAAATTTTGAGAGAGAAATCTATCTCCTCATTTTCGTTCGTTTCCCGTGCTTCACTCTTTGCATTTTTCTCGTTATGCAAAATATGCAGTTTTACAAAGATCGTAACCAGTCCAGTAGACCAAAGTGGCGCTCCAATATTTTATAACCGGAGCAATTTATAATAATGTCAAATCAGCGCGCAATTACGGTGCTTATAGTCACGGACACTCAATTTGCGGACTAGCTTAATCACTGAGCCGCGCATATTTCACTCGATTAACATTGGCATTGCTCAATTAATTGTAAAAGCAGTCGCTATTGACAGCACGCTGAACTGTCAATACGTTCGCACGTGCTACTATTTAAGTAATAAATCAATCGGTTATCGGAGGATGTGCTTGATCGATCGCGAAAGGATACATGTGCTCTCCATTTGTAAGAACGTCCAAATCTTAATTCCTAATGTCCCTACATCGTCAAAACGAATTTTATTCGGTTGCGTTATAATAAAAAGTCCTTTTAATTTTCTCTTTTTTCTCTCTCTTTTTTGAAGAAATTCAAGTTGAAAAATTTAGTCAAATTAACAACATTTCTTTCTCAGTGTGCACGGTTGTATTTATCTTATATGGAAGCAACTGATAAATTAAGGGGTTATAGGACCTTTTCTGCGGAGAAAGGAAAAATCTTCGTGCAAACAGAAATCTTACATAATGTTAAAAAATACTCTATTTCTTTATTCACTCTTTTTAACCCGTTAATTAATCAATTAAGGCACATTACTGCGAAGCAAAGATAATCGTGATTGTTAATCGATAATAGTCAGCTCGAGTTAATTAAATTAAAACAAGATTACCACTGTAATTCAGATAAATCTGTTGACCGCAAATGAATCAATAAAATTAAGTAATTAACCGCGATATTATTATCAATTTAAAGTGAGTACAATCTCCGGAAGCTTATCTGCTGTCTCCGTTGTCGATCAATTATTTGTTGACAACGTAAGTTCGCCGTTCAATTCGCTCGCAGTTTAATGCGTCTATCGGACGAGTTTCGGAGATCGTTTCCGGTGGTACGTTTCCGGCGATAAAGTTCCGCACGTCGGTTTCGTCGGGTGCGGACGATTCCTCTTTCGCGTTGCAACTTGCAACCCGGAACGCCGGCAACGACGCCGCAGCGTCGTACACCTTCGTGTTTCTTGCGCTCGCGTTCGTTCGTTCCACCCTCGTTCAATTCATGTCCATCCCCTTGCCTCCCCTTCGTTCCTCCTCCAAGAACCAGCAACCCTTTCCCTTGTCACTGTCTAGCAGCTTGATTTCTTGCTAAACTCCTTCGGCAAGAAACTTCGCTGGCGGAATGGAGACTCACTCTTTTCCCATTCACTTATCCCCCGGGACAATCCGCGCGCAGCGTGCATCAACCGCTACCGAGGATATCTCCTCGGCAAGCAGGATTCCACTTAATTCCTGCAGGACATGCACGTACGATTGTCTGATTGAGCGATTAAGTTGGGTAATTAAACAAGTGCTATGCACTGAAAAAAAAATTCACTAGATTGAAATAAATATTTTTTCAAATAGTATCAAGCAGAAGTTTTGTAAAAAATAAGTAATATTTATTCTAAATAAGATAATATTTTCTATAATTTTCTATAATTATCAATCTAAAAAATGTATAATACATTTTCTAAATTATAGAAAATATTATTTTATTTAAAATAAATATTATTTATTTTTTACAAAACTTCTGCTTGGTACTATTTAAAAAAATATTTATTTCAATCTAGTAAATTTTTTTCAGTGTGTATATTGATATTTTATTGGGGATATATAATCTAAAAACAATCATTTTTGTGTTGATAAACGTCTATTATAAATTTTTTATTAACGAGAATTTTCGTAAAAAAAAGATGCCAACGTTGCGTTTAAATATGTTTGCACCTATCAAATATGTTTTTAAAAATAAATTTATTTTAGTGACAATTAATGTTTTCAATTTATGATAAAATATAAATATTCGAAAACGTTTAAAGTCATTGAAGATTGTAGCTAAATCTAAACATCATTTGAAATTAAAATATTTTTAAGTATTTAGAAAATGGAGACGAAAAAGTAAAATATTTGAATATTTAAAAATTAAACTTTTCTGCGATTAATAACTTTCATTTTATGCTCAAACATGAATGTCTTCTTCGTTATCATTACTTTTAAAACACTCACGTTTGCAAAGATAGGAATAATGACGCGTAAAGAAGTTTCTGCAGCGTTTCATGCGTTTCTCGCGGATCTCGGTGTACACGTTTGGCGACAGCCGATCGCTGTTTTCGGAACCAAATTAACGACAAGGCGGTTATATAGATCAACTTCCCGCGGGACCTACTTCCGTATCGATGGTTAAAGGACTGAGAGGTAACAGCAACTCCAAGAGGGAGTTTTCTCAGTTCGACAAGTGTCGTCAGAGGAAGAGAGAGAGAGACAGAGGGGAGGGGAAGGAGGCAAGAGTAGAAGCCGCAAGCTCGTAACTTCGTGCTGGCGGCTTTCGAGCGCCGTGTCGGAACGACGCGCGAAAATTATCTGAGCTTCGTGGGAAAGGGGGGTGCATGATTACCGGCGGCGCAGTCCTCTCACCTGTCGTTCTTCCGACCGTTTCACCCTCTTTGCAGGCGGCTCAATTACGGGCAGCCTTCGGTATCGGTAACCCCGAGACGGCCAATCGGCGTCGACGAATCAATCGTACTCCGGACACTCGATCGGCCCCGGGTATCATCCCGGGGTTTTGAACGTTTTCCCCCTCGTCACCCTCCGCACTTCGCCGAACTGCCTGGGAATTTCGTCGCAGTTCGTCGCTTCGTCCATTATCCTCATTCTCCAACGAGGTCCGTTCTCCCGACGCCACCCCATCGTCCATTCTCTCCCTTTCTCCCCTCGAAGCCCCCGCAGCGTACATGTTTAACCCTCCCCCTTTCCTCCTTCTGGCGTCGTAGATTGATCGGCAGCCGGCTGTATCTCGCCAGGCGTTTTAAAGTGTCGATAACGAGCGGGCATCGATCCGGCCGTCACCGAAGTTGAAGTTGAAGTTGCTCAAGTTGCGCCCTATCGGAATTTCGGTCGTTCGCCCGCCGGCGTTGTTTATGAGGGCCCCATTTTCGCGTCACGATGCCGACGTGACGTCGAATACGCCGGGGCGTAGACGAGTATGCGAAGACCGTGATCGCGATGTTAAGAATTAATATCCATCGCTGCAACTTTAAACGAATAATTCATACGCTTATTTTTCAGTTTTCAGAATATATAATAAATATTCGATTTCATCGTTATTCATAAAAGCTTCAGCGGCTCGAGAAAACTGATTGGTCATTTAAATATAATGAAAGAAATAGAGATATAAGATATGAACTTATCGTTGACCAATTCTACTAGTTAACGATTCTAATTACTGCTCCACGGATCTAATGTTGCCTCCCTATTTATTATATTTGCTTATGTTTATATGACAGTCCTAATTTAACATTAAAATATTTTTAATATATAATACCTTTGTATATTTTATTCTATTAATAGAATTGACAAAAGCAATTGGAACAGTTATCCTGACACTTTGCAACGTTGGTCTTTATCGTGCTAAATCGTACAAAAGCTCAAAAATTCTGAGAATCAATGAATCATGAAAATCAATTCGCCAAATGAGTCGAATGCAAAGTATTTCCTTTGTAGTAAAAAAGAAAAAAAGAGAGAATTTATAGAGGAAAGGAAAATCATTTAACGTCCGAGTGATTGCTTCCGCGCGAAACCTCGCGGAAAACTCGCGTCGCGTACTTTTCGGGGCACTTTCCAAGTAAATCCCACCGCCGAATAAAAGTCCCGCGAGTTCTATACGATTTGTCTCGAGGAGCAGAAAATGTCATGTCCCGGCTTTTATCACATCGCGACGATATATCTTCTTCCTCTCCCTTCTCCCCCGCCTCCTCTTTTTTCCCCTCCCGGCGTCTCTCTCTC
This sequence comes from Monomorium pharaonis, assembly GCF_013373865.1. Lineage (NCBI taxonomy): Eukaryota > Metazoa > Arthropoda > Insecta > Hymenoptera > Formicidae > Monomorium > Monomorium pharaonis. The sequence goes on along the minus strand of NC_050472.1, from coordinate 3,631,571 downwards.
TCTCCTTTTTTCGCTACCGCTCGTTTCTCATTGTTGTTTCCAAATTGCGACGTTGGTCTCTCCAGTATCCGGCCCCGGTTCTTCTTCTACGGCACGAACTCGAGCATTATACCCCCGCGCCACTTTACAATGGTGCAACGACCGAGCGACGTCCTCCCCCTTGCCGCCCCACTCGCCATCCCCTCCCACGTGCGCGAAGAGTAAACTTTCTTCAAATTGGAATTTTGTTGCAGTTCGCTAGTTCGTCCATTATCCTCGCTTCTCGCGCGTAGTCCTTCGCCTTGTCCTCGCTCTCGCCTCAAGCTTTTGTTCATACCACCGCCGCTATCCATCCCCCGCTCGTCGCCGCGCACTCTGCTGACTTAGGGTGTTTGCAGTCTATCCGGGACCTTTCAAAGTGTCGATAAGGGATAAACATCGATTTCGCGTAAGGAGCAAAGTTACTTTAAATTGGAATTTCCTGGCAAATCGCTACTGCGTTTCTTTCTCGCCGCGTCGATCCCTATCATCGAATTTTATCAAACTTTGCTGTCTAATTCTTGTCACGAGGATGATGGTTGGGAACAATCGAGAGAGTGTCGCTTGTAATAGCCGCGAGAACGCTGCAATTTATGTATTTTCTGAGAAAGAGAAAGTCGATGTTTTAAACAAAATTTATAGGGAATATAAAACTTATTAGTTGTTGTTTTTTTTTATTTAATTTGCAGAAAGGCTAATCTGTGTTTTTTTTTGTACTTGGTTTATATTATATATATATATATAATATTTATATCATACAGAATAAATACTTCATTGCACGAGCGAATGAGCGGTTTAACAGAGTTAATCCGCTGATAATAATTTCCCACAGTCACCACGCGGTTTATTAATGCAATTAATTATTATCAACCCAACAATTGGATAATAATATTTTTGGACTCTTTGTCACTAGGAGACAGCGCAATATTGTGTGTGTGTGTATGACCAGAGCAATAAAATGTGAAATACAGAATAGTATAATCAAAGTTGTTTTTTGACGAATATTTTCCAAACGGCGTTATACTGATTGCGTATGAATAAACAGCCGAGTGAAAATAAGTCGCTGTTAATAATGCAGCTGGAGGTAAATTAAAGGAAACGTTAGCGTTAAAAGAGAAATACAGAGAGCGCTAAAAGCGTTTTATCAGTATCGTTTCGTTGTAATTTGACGAGAAGGAGAAAGATAAACACTAATGCTATGAAGTCGAACGAGGTGATTCACGCCGATCGACCAAAACCGCCCGACAACGAATCCCCATATTGGATCACACGCGTCGAAGATAAAAAAAGAAAAATTCACGAAGAGGAGAGAAAAGCGAGGTATTTCTCGTTGGTGTCGGAACGGGGGCGTCTTCGACAGAACAAGAAGAGACGATTCGGGATTCCATGGCCTCGTACAAGGCAGGACGGAGAGGGCGGGCGAAAGGATGCGATGCGAGGTTTACGGAGATGGGATCGGAACTTCGTTTCTTATAATAAGCGACTTTCCTTGTAGTTATAAATATTTCCTTTCTTTTCGCCGCGCTTTTACATGCAATACGCGAGGAACAGAACGAGAGGCCACGTTCTGAACTGAAGGCATTACACGGCGGTAGTTCATGACGAGTCCCCGACGGGGGAAAATTCTATTCGATAACGAACCCCTCGAGACTCGCGCCCGTTGAAATCGAGGGAATGATGCACGTTACGAGATTTATGTGGAACTTGAGATTCATTTTTGTTTCATGCGCTTCCTCGTTCGGTTTCTCGAGGCAGCGCGCGAGGTTCGTACGCGAAGTAAAAATTTCGCGAGAGCAAACTTCGCTTCTTTCTTCTTGTCAGCCGTCGCCGTCGCCTTCAATCACGACGCGTATAAATGTCCCCCGAATCAAAGAGTCATTTCGTGTCTCGTATAAGATCCCCGCATCTTCACGGGCAGAGGATGAGAAATGAAAGAAATATTACAAAGCGTCTAAGTATATTTTCCTTCCGAGGGTGAGTATATTGAACCCCGGGGAGGAATAACCGAGCCAAAACTCCACAATGCACCCGCCACGAGAGTTGCATATAAAGGAGAGGGCGAAAAGGCGCGCGGAGGCCGGATCGAGCGCGGTTTAATGTATAAGGATGTCTTTCCAACTCCCCCCCCCCCCCTCGTCTCTTTCTCCTTCACCGTGCTTTACGCGAACATCCGCGAAGAGCTTTTCTCTCTTCGCTTTCTTCTTCTAGTTCCCCTCTCTCCCTCATCCGCCCTCGAGATCTCGTGCCAAGATCAAATCGAAGCTTCGACGAGCAAGAAACTGAAGCATGAAAAGTCAGCCGCGTGTTCTTCCGCCCGAGGAAGCCGTAACGTCGGCAAGGGGGTTGCCAGAGCTGCTCCGGGGCCGCCAAAGCGTTCCCCGTGATCGAACTTCATGAATTTTTGACGCGATTTTAATCCCGCCGCGGTATCAGGGGAAGGATGTAACTCTCTTCTAGTCGCTCTCGACGTTAAAACGGAAAATTGCCGTTCCGCGGGATCTCGGTTCTAGAGATGCGCCGGCAACGGGAATTTTTTTCACGCGATCGCCGAGAAACACTTGTTGGATTTTTAACACATTCGGTGACGTAAATGCGGCTTTACTTATAGATCGTGTTAAATAAGTGAGGCATCTCACGGGCGAGAGTTTCCCAACTCGGAAGTTCAATAAATATAAAGCTTTGATACACAAAGGGCATTCCGATACGTAATAAATTATTTTTTTTTTCTGCTCGAATCTACTTTGAAAGGATAAAAATAACCCCCGAGGATTGGACGAGTTTTCGGATCGATAAACATCGTTGAAATTTTCTCTATGAAATGGTATTGTATCTCGTTTCATTGGCGAAAAATAAAATTCGCAGGCAGAGTTGATTTTCTCGCGAGATAAATTCGGGCGGCGAAAAAGAAAATGTTTCGTAGTTTTTTAACAATTTCCAAATTGGGGAAGCCCTTCCTTGTCGGTACGCGCACTTTTTTACGTTTTTCTCGAATTACGATCCGCACGAATCCGAGTGAAACTAGACAGCCGCGGTGAGGAAATCGGATGTCATTTCGGGACTCCTTTCCGTCGGCGCACGGTGGATTTTACAAAGTCAGCAACGCCGTTGTCGATGATAGACTCATTTCGCGAGCGAGCATTGAAATTCGACGCGCGCTTGCACTTTCATTATGTTGCTCCCGTCGGCACGATTTATCTTTCACGGTGTGCCTTCCGCGCGCTTTGGAATTTTTCTGACGTGCGAAGGGTGCCCGCGGAATTCACCTGCCATCGTTTGCCTACGCGAAAAGACGTGAAATGCACTGTTGCACGTGTCAGACACCGGGCGACGACCGTGCAGCGTATTTTAAATTCGCCGTTCTCGAAAAATGTTAACGTTACGTTACGCGCGCCGAAATTCGCGGCGCCGCGCGCCGTCCCTTTGTGGCGAAATACGCGCCGCGTCGCGCGGCTGTCAAATTAAGTATCTCCGCTGCAATCTTGAATGAGGTGGTTGAATTCGCGGGACGGTGGAAAATTCAATTTAAAAAAATTCGCACAATGTGAAAATTCCGGAGTGTTCCGCGTTAACTTATTCGCGCGTTCCGCTTGTAACTGAATCGCACATTAATTTCGTTGAGATAAAAAGTGCACCGAGTTAATTATTATCTCTTCGGTCCAAGAGAGCCTTTAGTATTAAATCAATCGAGGCTCTTCTATTTAAATTATAAAATTTTTCACTCACAGAAAAAAATTGGAATTTTTACTAAGGGGTAGACTGATACGAGTTTCCGTGGAAGAAAAAATCCAAGTTCTGGTGGAGGCGATGTTTCTGCACCGTGAACACATTGCAGCGTCCTTCTCGCGTTTAGCGATTTCAATTACCGGCGCTTTAACCATCGTGGGGGGCAACGACAACCAAATGCGTTTTTTTCCCCCTCGTGTGATCTCTACGTGTATGCAAATTTCGCCATTAAAATGTTTTCGCGCCGCAAGAGACGGGGCCCTTTGAAGAGCGCGCCGCAACTTTCTCGTCTCGTTACCGATCGAAAACCGGCCGTCAGAGGAGAAGAGAGGCTGCTTGCTCTAATGCTAATTGTGCGCCGTGTTACGTTATACGCAGCACACTCTGCGCCCGGACTCGCCAGGAATGCGCTTTTCGTGCACTTTGCCGGCCGGGAATAAATTCTGCGGCCGGCGGTTTCTCGGCCAAAACCGCCGCGCGGCCTTTGTCCTCTTCACGCGCGCAGGAAAGTGCAGGTTTTTGCTAAAGGGTATGCATAGCCCGCAGCTTTCGCAGTTAATTAATTAGCTTCGGGCAGAAGCGTAGTCGGTGCACGGGCGAAAGTGTGCGCGGGGGATCTCAACGAAAGCATATTCGCCCTTTTTCACACAACGGGAGAAACAAGCTTTCCGTTTCTGGGAGAAAGAAACACGGGCGAATTCTCCTCCCGCGCCGCGAGAGTACGTTAAAATTAAATCGTCTCATGTCGTTCCCGTCTTATTTCATTGTCATCCTTATTAATTTTTTTTTTTTTTATCGAACTCGACATCGCTCAAACAACGTGCCCCGACAACTCGAGGAAAGTTAGAAATATAAAATTGTGATATTTCACAATCGACAAGCAGTAAAAAAAAAAAAGAAGAGATGATTTATATCGTCTCTTTCCCTTTTATAACTCACGAGATTGATCTTTAGTGCCTTCGCGCAGTGTGCGAGTAACACGGGACTCGTGCCGGGAGATTTCGAGAGTGTGTGTGACATATCACCTCCATCCGCGCGCGTCCCCTTCGACGTTTCTCGATCGATCGTGCCGGCCGGCACGATTCCGCCCGCCGGTCGGTCGGTCGGTCGAGAAAATGCGAAAAATCCGAGCGACCGAAATGCCATTCGATGGCACGTTTGTTTCGTTTGACTCAAGTCTTTTGCCGGCCGTTAATCGAAATCCCCCAGGCCCGGGGATTCGCGAATCGGAACGTCGGACGGCACGTCGGACGTTTCCTTCTCTGAGGCGGCCGAAAGACGGTTGGAGAGGGACGGGCGGGGAGTGGGAAATTGAGACTGCATCCATCATCCTGCAGCCGTCGTCGCGTCTCAAAGAAGTCGAGGGACGATGTAGTCCCTCGGCCCTATAGCCGAGAAGACGCCTCGCCGGCTAAGGTAAATGTTGTCTCACCTCGCTCACCGAGCGCACGAGGGCAGTGTAAACAGATCCTCCCCCGGTCATATTTAACGTTTCCTCAACGCCCGAGCGAGCGAGCGAGCGAGCGAGCACTCTCACCAGGGCAGGACACACACCTGTCTGGGAAAAGATTTTCCCTCTCTCGCGACTTTTCCCGATATTAAAGCTCGGCCAACACACCGTACGTGGTACGTACGTATGGACGTGCATAGACACGCGACGTGTTATTCCGAGCGTGATATATTAATGGCGAGATTATTCTTGATTTATCTTGATCCCTCGAGATTGCGACAGTCGACGAAAGATACGTCGTCCGAACGGCTTCACCAAATCTACGGATATCTTTTTCTCTTCTTTCCTTCCCCCCTCCCCCCATAATTCTTTTACAGGTGTATACAGGACGTCCCCGAAAATCGCGAATCGAATAGCACGAAAGTTCTCGAGAAATTAAGTAGGATAATTAGATTTTGTTAAATTTTCATTTCAATCTGTAGTTTTTGGAGAACCTTTTTGCTTTAGTATTTTGTATAATTCCCTCAGTCTCCTCTACATTCGTTATTCCATCGGCTCCGCTGTTGATTCTGTAGATTATTATTCGCTCCGAAATTTTCAATGCCAGTCGATTGCTCTCCGAAGTTCTCTCGGTCAACTTCCGCTGGCACGCCGCCCGATCGCAAAGGGCTCACGGCGCTCCGAAAAATCTGACCTAACGCACAGAGAGCCCGAGAGTTTGCGGAAAATGAACCACCGGTCCGAAATAAACGCTACGTCATACGTCAGCGAAGTTTCCCCCGTGCATATTTCACGGCGAAATTTCGGGCGGAGTTACGATTGCCGCGTTAAAGCTCAAAATACAACAGGGAAGAGGGAAGTAAATTTAAAGAGCAAACGAGTATGTAACGAGTTCGAGTATTCTCATAACGATATAGAAGTTTTTGGTTTTCCGACGCGCGTTTTCAACACTGATTATTCATTCTCGGAAAAGTGATTCCATTGTCGTTCGACATGCACGCATCTCTCTCTCTCTCTCTCTCTCATACTTTTGTCCTTGCTTCTCTTCCTCTTCTCTCGTTCCACGAGGAAATCTAAAATACAAAAATTCCCACTACCGGAATATTGGGACTGGGAGAGCGAGAACGCGATGCGGGATTCGAGATGGAACGGCGGCGAAGTTCAGACGAATCGACGGAGCAACGAAAAAACGAGCCGTTGATTAAAGACTTTTTACATTCCCCTTTGGCCTTTGACGTTTCGAGCCGCGGCGCGCTCGAACATCCATCGCTCTCTCTCTCTCTCTCTCTCTCTCTCTCTCTCTCTCTCTCTCTCTTCCTCTCGCGAGTTTCTCGAACGAGCGAGCGAGCGCATTTGCTGTGCTCGATCGACTTCAAAGGAGTTCTCCTCTCTCTAGAAGCGCCTCCATTCGACCGTCCTCGTCGCTTTGCACACGCGTGTACCTCGCATTCGCGCGTTTGTTCGTGGAGAGACACACGTTCGCGACAGGTCGTTCCATTCCATTCCGACGCTGGGAGTAGCTCTGCCCGACTTCCGTCTTGTTTCATGACTTCCTACATGCGCGAGAACTGTCGGGCGACGCTTCAGTCAGACACTTCGCAAGCTTATGACGTTTAATTTAAATATATATCTAATAGACGTTATTTTGTTGAAGAACTCGCATAATTATACATAATATTAAGAGCAGTAATATGTTTACAAGCAGAAAATAGACATTTTGAAGGAATAATATAGTTAGAAGAATATCATTTATCTAAAGTTATAATATTAAAAATAATAGTAAAGTTATAAAATAATAAAATTGTATGGTATTTATCGCCTATTTACGTATTTCGATAAGTGAGTCGAATTGAACGTGTATGAATTTTTTGTTGTTTTTGTCTCGAGTTCGTTTCTGAAATTGCCCACGTAGAAACACTCTGTATATCCATATTTCGTGAAAAAAAAAATTTTTTTTAAGTAACGCAGATTGTCGCAAAGAATCGGCGTAATAGCATCTTTATTTTAGTTAAAACGCTTCACCGACAAATGTATCGAACCGTAACGTAATTATAGAACAAAGACCTGTCACACTAGAAATTCATAGATCGCAGGGTCCATATATCTAAGTCCGGCGAACTTAACGGAGTTAAATCGCGTTAGTAGTGTCACAGTCGTAATTAAGGGTCCTTTCTAGGAGCTGATTGCACTAACGTTCGTTAGTGCGGCAACTCCGGTTGACTAAATGTTGTCTACTCGTCTATGCCACAGATAGGTCTGCAATCTGGAAAGGAATAGGGAGTTGCTAACCGGGGTGGTTTAATTCAAAGTGCTTCTACCTACGCGGGAGCGGTAAGCCAGATCAATATCGTAATGTGACCGTAATTATAATCTTATTGCCGTTGAAATACACGCGAAGGTGCTTCCTTCATTTTAAATTCTTACGTAATCCTACGGCTGAATTGATAGAAAATACACTTGGATTATTAACAAATGATGAAATCGGGTGATGAAATAGAGCCGGGTGGAAGGAAATAAAATTTTCTTGAAAGCTAGACCCGAAGAGCCGGTCACTTGAGCCATTTCACGAGAGAAATGCGACCTTATTGCGCCCGATACTAGGATCGCGAGTATCGTATTCCTAACTGGCGACAACTCTTACTTGGCCTGTACATACGTCCGTCCGGCAACGTAATTCCTCATATATTCTTCAAGCGTCTCTCCTCCACGGATGAGCGAATCGCGGATGGTTAGGCAATCCCTTCTCCGGTAACAACAAGAAGAGAGGGAGGACGCGGACAAATGACGGGCTAATCGACGGCAGGAATGGCCTTTCAATGTCGCTGGGCCGCAGGTCCATTTCGCGTTTTTCCGACGAGAGATAATCCGGCCGGGGGCGACGGTTGGTCTCTCGTCTAATAGCCCCCGATACACGGACGGGGTCATCCATCCCGCGGAGTATGCGGCAGTTTACTTAAACCCTCGGCGTCTCGCACTACATTCCTGAAACATTCATCAGGCGAACGGCGTTCCCTGTGATGCGGCTCTCGTTGCGAGAGATTTACCTACCTATCCGCCCACCTATTCGTCTCGGCCCCGTCCTCGCGAGAGTACATTACTTGATAAATAATAGACTCGCGCACCTGAAGAGACAATGGGACTACGGCTTCCATGCCTACTTTGGCTAGATTAAACCTCTGCGAATTAGACCGCGGCTGAAACTCGGTGAGAAAGCGCGCCATTTATGGAGAAACCCAATTTGCTCTATGCGAGTTATCCGTTTCTCAGTCGCGTTTACCTTAATTTAAATATTGAAAGATAACCTCGGCGTATAATAACGGTACGGTTCCATTAAGGAGAACGAAAGAAATTGTTGCACTTACAAAGATATGACGAATGATAAAGGAATTTTATCGTTCATAAAATTGGATTCCTTAAATTTCAAACGAGTTTTTATTTATTTCGCGATAAATATTGCCATACGTTTGCGACCTTCGACGACAGTCTACACTCTCGTGAGTCGTAAGAATCGGCCAATCCTTTCGCTCGACAGTGTTCAGTCTTACCGGTCGCCCGTAAGGTTCGGCCCAGCGTTTCTCTCGCTCTGACGAGGGTGCGATTTTAGAAGCTCGGCGATCACGACGAGCTTAGAGCCGTAACGCTTGCGGTTCACTTTTCGACCGATCGCCGTAAGATTTATCGTGGCGTTCCATTCGATTCGCAGGTTTCTGAGGTGTGCTCTCGAGTGTGCCCAGGGCTTTCGGCCGGTCGAAGGCTATCGCTTACCGACTAACCTTTCTCATTTGTTTTCCCATTTCTCTCGCCCTGCCGCGAGTTTCTTCCTACTTAATGGACAGACAGGGGCGAACTCGAATTTATAGTTGCGGCTAGCCGTAATGAGGAGAACGTTATTAATAACAATAGATGTGTAATGAGGTTTTGTAGAATGATGCGCGCCTTATTGACTGGTACTAATTAAAGAGCTCAATTTTATGAGGATCTCTCTTTCTTGTACAAGGGTTCCTGCTAACCGCTTTTGCTCTTTTCCCTTCTCATCTCTTCTACCTTTAAACGGGCATCCTTTAGTTTCACGTTTGAAAGAACAACGGGTCATCGAATGGAACAATTTAAAAAATTCGATTCACGTTACAATACTATTGACAATTCGAAGTAACTTCGTAAGATTGTGAATTTGAGTTAAACAGCGTCTGGTAAATTTAAAGCCAAAAATAGAAGGAGCGAGGACCGCGTCGGTAAATGTTAAACGATCACTTATACATTCCCTACGCTTTTACAAAACGTTTTTACGGTCACGGTAAACGACGAGAGGGCTCACGTTCCTTGATACGCTTTTGGCGCGCGGCGAACGAATAATAAACGAGACGTCGGCCGATTCGAGGCACGCGTCTCGATCGTCGTCGTCGTCGTCGGCGTCGTCTGTATTCATGACGCCCGCGCGCTCACGAAATATCTCGCGGCGTTTCCGGTCCGGGGAGTTATCAAGGTGTGTGCGAAGAAACAAATCGAATAACCCGTAATGCCATTTTCCGTCGTCGTTTGGCGAAGGGGTTGGGTGAGGCTGCGGCGAGAGGGAGGGAAGGAGGGCATGTATAGTAGGAAAATTCACTCTCACGAAATGGCTGGTGGCTGCGCGTACGTCGAGTTACTCCCCTTCTCTTCCCCGCGTCGCGTCGGGGTGATAAATTCGATACGTCTTTTCGCCGATACCCCCCTGAGAGTCGCCCCCGACGAGGCTCCCGCGCGTCGGAATACGCCGGCACTGCCGAGAGACACCGAGTATAGGAAGATGCATCCCATCACGTACGTGCACACGTGTACGTACCTCGGCGAGAGCACGTACGCACACACGTGCACGCAGTTGCGTCGATGATGGCCGGAGAGAGCTATGTGCACGTAAGATATTTCTTTATTCCGCTCACGGCCTCGTGCAGCCGGGCTATCGTACGCGATACCTTCGATTTTTATTACGATCCATCATAATTCAAACGAACGTGAAACAGGATGAAAATTTGTGATGTTGAGTCATCAGCTTATTTTTCAGATATTTCCCAGGAAAAAGTGCAGGCTCTAAATATGTATGTGAAATATTTGTAAAGTAAGCCCTTTTTACGTCACTTATGCTCTAACATTGCTAAATTATTTCTTACGATAATCAAAGGAGTTAAACATTTTCTTGAATTATAAGCTTTTATTTGAATTAATTTGTTTTTAATTTGCCGTTTAATTTAAACATATTCTCCAGAGAGTTAAATATTAATTAGGTTTTAATTTAATATTTAAATTAATATTTTAATTTGTAACTTGATAAATATTTTATATTTCAAATTAATAAAAAAAAGTTCAAGGTTTGATTTTGTTAAATTTTTATGAAAAAAAGAACACTCCGCGCAATTAGTTTAATTAAGAATCTCCAAGAAGACCCGAGTAGCAGAAATGGCAAGAATTGAGAGGAACGTTTGCGATGGTCGCAATAGCCGTGCACACTAAGCGCTAGTCGTACTGATCCGAAGTGCCAGGCGCCGTTCGTGGTTCGAAACCCGACGCGGTCGAAAAATCGAGCGGCGCCAGCGCCGCTAGGCAAGTAGTAGTAAGCAAGATATAGTAGGCAACCATACATACGTCTCTGTTCTTCCCTTATCCACAGATCAGCTCCTTGTGTCGCCTCTTCAGTGGTACACATAGGCGTTTCCCTTCTGTGGAGATAAAAGTTCTGGGCGCTATATTCTAGAATCAACGCCATTGTTCTAGCAATACGAGTACCAGCAACATATACATATTTTACTGAATCTCTTTTTATATTTTTTAAATCTATTTAAAATAAAGAATAATTAGATGAATGTAGAAAATTAAAAAAAAAAAAAGTTAATTTTTGATACTAAATGTGTGTACGTAAAGAGAGATAAATAAATAGATAATGCGCTTATTTAAGAGTTTTAAGCAAGTCCTCTAAGAATATACAAATAAAAATAGGAAAAGTAAAAATAAAATAAGTAGCAAAAAGAATATAAGAAATATAAAAATGAAGAATAATATATATAAACTAAAGGAATATAATAAAAGTAAATAATTCACAGAATATAATTAAAATGCAGAATAGAGCATTATGATATTTATAAAAATATTTTTACAAATTAAACGTATAAATTCACGTGGCTAAATGAATAATGGCGTATTTTTAGAAATTAAGAACCAGCAGCGTACGAAGATAGTCACTGGGGAGATTCCGCTAGATAAAAATAATGTTTCCGTTACGCGTTCGTGACCGTCAGGCTCCGTCAGATTCACCACCGGTTGCAGCTGTAATCCCGCGACCGTCGTTGCAATTTTCGAGGCCATAGCATTTTCCGCCGTTGCCGCAGACGTGGGGAAATATTGGCGCTTCATGCTCGAACCGGCTGAAGTGACTCGGAATAAAATAGGATTAGCTCGCAATTGCGCGCGACCTACTGATACGAACTAACGTTCTCCTCTCCCCCTCGTCCCTTTCGCAAACCAGCGGAAATTTGCATAATTAAGATATTCAAACGATTGCACTGCCAAGTTTCCCCAGTGATCGTGACGTTTTAACGTAGAAATTAACGCGAGCGTCCGTGAGAATTTTCGACCCGATTAATCGCCGCGGAACAGAAAATATCGCGAGAAGTTTCGCGAGAACAATGACACGCGTTTCATTTTAATTCATAATTGCGCACGGCAATTAAAAAGTTTGGCGAATTCCGCAACTCGTATCTGCGCTCGTTATGGAATTCGAAGGTGAAGAAGATCCATCGTTTATTAAACGACGATCGAGTACGCAAATGAACACTCGATATCGGAGCTGGGGCAGGCAATGGAAAGAAGATAACTAAAAAAAGTGAGCAAGAAAGAGAAAGAGAGAAAGAGAGAGAGAGAGGGGGGGGGGAGGGAGGGGAATAATCATGAACGAAACGTAATGAAAACCGGTCGGTGAGTCGATCGGCAACATTATTCTTGAGTTTCGCCCGGCGAGCAAACGGACAGGCTTACCGATTCGACAAACCTAATAAAGTTTGTAGACAACTCGGTGCTCGGAGTGTCGGCTAATCGCGCGCGATGGAAACAAAACGGCGCGGCTGCTACTTTTCCGGCACTCGTTTTTCGTGCACAACCGCACAAACGTGTACACGTGTACTCGAGCACCGAAGCGCGAGGGAAGCTCGCACGTGTACTCGTATAATACACGTGCACGCGTGTTGCGTGCGTGCGTGTGTGTGTGTGTGTGTGCGTGCGTGCAAGAAAGAGACAGAGGATGCGTTCCAGCGGGATGTGTACGCGGTCGTACACCGGAACAACTCGCAATCGATACGCAAATCCGGGCCAACCGTACGAGAGAACGCGATACATATAATTTTTTTTTCCTACCTTTTTTCCCTCCCGTTTCGTCGCTTCCGTTGCGCGGGAATTTATCCCTGCGTTTGTTTTTCGCTTTGCCGGTGATTTTCGTGTCCGCGGCCGGAGTCAACCCCCGTTTCCCATTCCAGCCGGCGCGAGCGGTGTTTCTTTTCATTAATAACGAGCGTGTTAATCGTGACAGGAGACGTTACGTTCACGGAAGAGAATGGAATGCGCGGTTGGAAATTTTTTCACAGGGAGAAATGATTCGAAGCGACGACGCGATGGCCGGCCGATATCAATTAACAAAATCGAACGTCACGAAGAGAGAGAGAGAAAGAGAGAGAGAGAGAGAGAGAGAGAGAGAGGGAGGAGGTGAGGGGATAAGATGGATCCGGAAGCCAGCGTGAAATCTTCGCGAGGGAAAAGCGGCTCTTACCATTTCCGCGATAAAAACTCTATTACCCAGTGTGAGCCGAATGGCGACAGTCTGAAATCGAGCCGCTGAAAGATGGCCGGCAGTAATAATGACGTTCTCCCCGGAGGACATAGGTCGGTTATGGAAGAATACGGTGTAATAACCTTCGTGGCCCAGATACCGGGGAGGAAAATCGAAGCCCGGGACAAGACATATTGGATGCTCGGAAGTAGTTTCGTCCGGAGCTTTTTGTCCTACTTCTCTCCGTCGAGCGATCCGCCGGGTTGCGCCGATCCTTTACCGACGACTTCCAATCCTGACCGGGGCATCGAGACGCGCGCGTATCCCCGGCTGTATCCTGTAGAGGACCGGATCTCACGACCAGAATCTCTCCTCGAGTCGCTTCTTCGCAGCTTATATTCGGATTTTGCCGATAAATAAAGGCTACGTCCCGCGAAATATCGCCAAGTTCAGTGGGAACTTGAACGAGAATAAAAATATTTTTTTAGCGGAGGAGAGACATTTGAATTATTTCCAAACTATGACTTATGAATAGTAGAGTAAAGAAAGATGCCATGTGATATTAAGTACACCGTCTATATTCCAAAAATATATTGAATTTCCCCGATAAAACCGCGAAGAAGTTTAATCTTTAGCCGAGTATTCAAAGATGAGTATTGAAAAATGAATCGCACTTTGGTGCCCACTACCGCTTTATCCGACTGCGACATCGAGAGTAGACCGAATTGCTCGCCTCTTTTTTTTCCCGGCGAAATAACTCGTCTCGCTGGAATAATAATTCGGGGGGGGGGGGGAGTAGAGGGAAAAGAGAGTCTCCAATTTATCGTCCGCTTTATAGAATTAAAAGGCAGCACCGCCGCCGCCATCGGCATCGCACGCGAAGTATTCGAAGAAGCGCGGCGGTCGAGGAACACAGAGTATCGGGAGATACTCTGAAATGAATTAAGAGGCCGAATGAATAATCTTCGGGGCGCCAAGACGGGGAGGAGGTACAAAGACCGCCGGTAGACTTTAGCCGCACGGCACTCACTCAACCTCTACTCTCTTCTTCGCCCCCCCCCTATTCCTCCGCTTCTCGAGTACCAGTGGTTCTTAATCAGGGGTGGATTTAGGCACTCTCTTCGAGAGAGCCTCCTCCGCGGGAGACTCGACCGGGGTAGATTTTTAAAAGGGCACGTAGACGCGACTTTCGCTCCGAGAAATAAAAAAAGACTTTCCGCACGAAGTATAATACAATATATAAATATGAAGGTAAATTCTCCTGTATTTACTTTCTATAGAAGTGCGAAAGGTATTTGCGAAATTTAAATTCAACGGATCGGCAGCCGTCGGAAGATTTAAGAACCACTGTCTCAGGATCCTCGCGACACCATCGTCGTCGCGCCTCGCCTCTTCCGCGCGGGCCTCCTCTTTTTCATCCGCTTTGCTTCCGCATCACCGAACTACCTACCCTCGAACAAGTCGGCGGCCGCCATTGTCTGAAAAGTTCCATTGAATCCTGAACTCCGGCAGTGCCGTCATAAAGGCTTCCTTGCCGGAATTAATGCGCGGGAAATGGAACTTTTATCGCGTTCGCTCTCGCGCCCTGCCGCGTGTCCCCCCCCCCCCCCGGGCGATTTCGCGACACGTGCGCGTACATTAATAAGGAATCAGAACGCGCGTGGGTGGCGCGCGACTTTGGTTTGAAATCTAGTTGAAATTGGATGGCTCTTGCCAGGAAAGGTTGTCGCGAGGCCGCTGCCGCGGGGGGACTTTGCGGATTTTTCTTTCCGCGATCTAAAACCGACACTGCCGCCGCCGCCGGTTTCCAATTACGTGAAAGTCGGCCAGCTGGCTCGGGCTCGGAGGAAACCACGCGGCGGATATTGCAAATGTAGCGGAAACGTTGCGGCGCATGAATTGAGATGGATGAACGCGTCTTATTTTCACCCGGCTTTTAGCGGGAATAATGAAAGCGAGTGAGGTCGGAGACACGCCGGCGACATGTTGGAGCGACGTCGCGTAAGCCCGGGGCAATTTGTCGCGGCGGTAAATTGCCGCACTTTGCCATCGGTTGAAAACGAATTCTTCGGTATACAAACGGTAGGAGTCAAGTTTGCCAAGGAGTTAAGGGATTAAGATCGATACCTCTTCGAATGCGCGAGCAAATAAATTATCTGCGCCAATCTATCATTCACCACCGTCGATCTATCATTACTGCCTAATCTCTCTCGGATCGGTTATTTCAAAGATAATCCCGTAATTCGTCCCCGGCAAACAATTTCCCCCCTCTCGTCAATACTACTTCACACAAGTATTCCATTATTTACGATTACCTTAACTTACGGGTCTTCGTCGAACTTGCGATCGGCATGCTTAAAGATAAACTAGTAGATTATACCGAGAAGTTGATTAAATACTCTTTAACAAGTAATCAAAATTAAATATTAATTTAATAATATTAAATATTACGTCAAGTTATATTTGAAAAAATACTGTTAAAATTAGTCTGCGTTAAAGCTAAATATTAATGTTATAATAGCAAATATTATAATGAAAATTATAACCTTTAAAAATATACGTTTTATCTCTCCCTAAACAAACAATTGTTTTTAGTAATAAAATAATTATTTAGCATAATGTTTTATTTATATAAAATATTAGTAAAACATGCGAAAATAAATGCTAAATTGATTTATAATACAATTTAATTTGATTTACGATCCAAGTCGAACGTGAGCTCGTCGTAAGTAAAGAGATATTTGAATGTAAAATACATAAGATTTAATATTCAATCGAATTGTTTGCAATTGTCTTAAAAATAGTAACAATAATGAATAGTAGATAACATACGTGTTAAGCGCGATCGCGCGTAAGTTTTGACGGTCCCGATAATATACTGCGACACGAAATTCGAGGGGATGCCTTTTACACTTCAGCGGATCGTTAAACGGCTACATTAATTTCGCGGAAGTTTTACGGCTCGTAAATCGTCGGACGTGTCCTCGGAGTTGACGATGAGCGATCGTTATTAGAGCGTCGTCTCGCCCGGCTGCCTCGCGGCTTGTACGGTGCACACAGCGAATCGATTGAATATTTTACCGCGTTTTACCCCAAGTGCACTCGCTTTTACGAGAGGCCAATTAGAAGCCCCGGACACAAATCCACGCCGATTAAGAATCGGGGAAGGAGTTTGGCGGTTTTTTGATCATACAAACGATCGAGTCGATATTTCGGCTCGTCCGACGTTAGGCACAAGTTAAACTCGTCGTCGAAAGCAATTTGTCAATTTAGGAGAATGCTATTTTCGAGGCATAATCAAAGAAATTTAAAGTTCAATTTACGTTATGCAAAGTTTTCAGTAAAGTTTCGAAGTATGCTAAAATAATTTAATATAATAGATTTAAATGTTATTCGTCAAAGAGATGATTTAGAGTTAGAGATTATCGATGTCTTAATCTATCTGAAAGCCACATATGTTTGTAAAAAACAAATATGTCGTCCTCTGTCACAGCCTCTTATTCCATTGTGCCCTAGATATCTTATGAGCTTTCTTGAACTTTGATTATTCACCGCGCTGGCGAAATTAAGAGAAAGTCCGAGTGTCTCGCTAGACGGATCAAGTTTCCACTGTCGCGATCCGGAGAAATAAAAGTCTCAGTCGGCTTTGGCGTTTCCGGAATGGAAATTAGATCTCATCGGCTAATGAGTGCGATCAACGCAGGGATGAAAGAATAATGCTCCACGTAGCGGCAACGGCATAACGCTTTGATCTGTATCGTCGTCACCGCGGTCAGAACAGTGTTAAATTGAAATAATTTTCAGACTCTGGACTTTATCAATCCCAAGTACTGCTGAGGGTGAATTTGCACCCAGATGTTAATTCAAGTTCAGTATAGTTTTTGTTATAAAAATTTTCATAGCTTTTTTACATTAAAATAATATCAATTAATTTATTACAATGTCTTCCAACTTCCAATTAAAGTAGAAATATAATGTAAAAAAGTTTTTACATTAAGAAAAATGGTTAATTATGTGAATAAATTTTAGCGTCAGAAAAGTACGAATAGCGTTTAAAAGTAAGATATTTTAAGATTTTAAAATGTGTACATATTTCTTTAATATATATATATATATCAATTTTTTAAAATGTGTCAAAATGTATATCAATTTTTATCTCGTGCTTTCAATAGAAAGATTTGCCTTTTATTGCACTTCGATAATAATAGTTTTACGACCGCGATCCGCATTTTTATTTCGCGATCAATTTCGCGCTTCACACACCGTCTTTTTATCTCGCGGCGGCGAACCGAGCCGTTACGAGCGTTAGCTAGATCGCATAATCCATTGTGCGAGCGCCCGACTTTGAGGCTCTATCCGCGTCCGGCGGATAATCCGAAATACAGAGCGTTCCAGCGGGCGAAAATTCCAACCCTCCCCCCGATGGCCGACTTTCCGCAGCGGCATCCAACGGAATTAGGGTAGGTCGGCGTGGTTTGTTTGTCTTTATTTGGAGCACCGCCGCGGGCTGTGGGATTTTGGAGCGGCTTACGGTCGATTATTGTGGGTGTATATCGGCAGAAATGGGTAGCGGCGGCGGTGACGGTGGCGGCGATGCTTGCCGATCGGTATATTGCACCTGTGGGAGAGTCGGGGTCAATCGACGTATGTGTCCCGCCTAAAGGCGCAATAGCGCCGCGCACCCGCATCCCTTAACCATCCCCCCCTTCCGTTACACGCCTCATCGGAAGGAAGTAAATGCAAATAGGTAAATGCAAAGGTTTGGCAATTTATGTGAGAAGCCTTTTATGGCATGCTGGTCATATTGTCAATAGATGCGGCTCCTATCTTTATAAATTTTATTTTATAGCTCAAGTCTTGTTTATAGTATATATAAAGATCGGTGTAAAGATAGAGATGGAAAGTATTTCATTTTTCAAATAAACCGTACGAAATTCTGCACATACGTAGTACGGCTTCACGCGAATTCGTATTCTTGGCGTGTGCTCGCACAATGTTAATAATTCGACCGCGCGATGAATTGCTGCAGTTAAATTACACGAGGGAGGGACTTTCGCGCGCACTTTTATGATAAAAGCTCGAGGAGCGGAGGCTTTTCTTTCTCGTTACAGTGAAGCGCGCGGCGTAATGACGATTTACGATGTTTTACTATGCGAGAACTGCCCAAAACATATATCTTGAAATAAAGCAGGATGAATATAACCACGTGTGTAACGTGGGGCATGTATCTTTTAATCCTCGTAAAATTTCCGCGTGTATCGCACGTATCTTGATTTCCGCGCGATATTTACGAATTGATTTGCGCGCATTCGTAATCAAAGGGATTCGAAGGTACTCTCTCGAATTAGACCCTGATTTTCGAACGCGGAACGCGATATTCTCGTTCCAGCGTCTGCCTTCGGTGAACTCGTTCCGAGCGTTCCGGGCCAAAGAAACGACGTTCCGCATTCGCGTCCGCATCATCCCCGGGAAAATCCCCGAAAAAATGCGGCGAGGCGCGAGGAGCCAACGGACAGTTGTTTCGACCGGGATGATCGATACGGCGTACGATTCGGCTCGACAACGCTTTGGCCCCGCGGATTCGATTCGACGGATGCGAAGTGCACCGTCGATCCGACAGTGGGATTTATCGCGCGTCGAAACGTCGGTGCGTTAAGTAATATCCCGGCGAGGCGAGATTTATTGGCGCAACTTCGGCCAACCTCGCGGATACGCAGCGTCCCCCCGAGGATGTGAGGGTGCATTGCGCATTTCGCGCTCTCCGCCAGGAAATAAAGTCCCTCCGGCCCGGGCGATGAAACCCGGGGGAGAGATCTCGCGGGGCTGCTCCTTATCGCGCGTATTTCCGCGTGCGCTATGAGACGCGCGAGATTGATGCGACTTTTTCTCATCCGTAATTATGTGCACCAGCTGTCGCGAATAAACTGTTCTCGATAACGCTGAGACGTGTGTCTCTTAATTAATTGCGACGTTTAAATCGTTTGTAATTTACTGACGACGCCGCGTTATAAAGTAATTTCGCGTACATGAGAGATAAAAAATATATTCAATGTGCGTTGATTGTAACAAGAGCAACGTCGAAAAGGGCCAAGGTTTTTGCACGAACACGTTCATTTCAATAGCAGCTTTCGCAGCAGGCCCTGTCTTTAGTTATTAGACTACCTGTTCATTTTGCGCGCAGATAAATCAGCGCCGCGTGAAATTTTCGCGTCTCTACGAGTTTCTCCTCACCGTCGTTTCGACGACGACGGTTCGGCTTCGAAAAGTTGCGACAGAGTTTAACGAGATCAAGGCGCGCTCGCGGGCGCCGCGATGCCGCATTAAGATACGCGGGATGATTGTTAGATACCAGAGCTACGAGAGCCGTAGGAAATCCCGCGGAAGTCGCTGCCATCCTCAGGTGTTTTCCTCATACTTCTCTCTCTCTCGGACTCGTGTTTTCTGTCTGCGCTCAGCTGCGATAGTCGGGGCGACTTCTCCCCAGACAAATTTTAATTACGGCCGCTTGCTCGACCCCAGGCAAACGCAAGAAGTTTTCGCGTTTCGAGTCGGCGACTTTGACATTTAACATTTCATAAATTATACGTAAACCATTATTTTCAAACTGCGATTAAAACATCGTGCCCGATTAATTTCGCTTGTATCGCCAATTTTAATTTACGCGACACTTCTCACTCGGACATCTCTTCTTTTTTTCCGTTCGAGACCTGAAGTCGGCAAATTTCATAAGAGTGAAATTCACGTGTCATCGCCTTGAAATCGGTAACGAGATAAATTCTCGCGAGTTCTTAATTAATTTTTTTTTTTTAACTTCTTCGCCGTTAAGGAAACGAGGATTAATTAGGAGCGGGGAGAGATTGCGTAGAGAGGAAATCCCTTCCCGAGACGAGAAACCGCGTGCGCGCGGAGGACTTCGCGCCGGGCGTTGTATCATCTCGGCTCGGGGTAACTCGAGGTGCATATTTCATCCCTTATTATTCGAGGGAACCGCGTGTTTCGTCGCCCGACCGCGCCGCCGACGAACGGCCGCGCTTTCATAACGCAGCTGCGAGCTTCTCCCCTTTCGTCTCGTTGATCCGTTAATTCATTTTATGCGACCGCGTCCCGCAAGCGGAGCGCAAACGACGCGGACGGCGCGCTGCATTAGCGCGTTAACTCGCCGACGTTTCTTTTTTCGTTGTTTATCGCCCGACAGTCGGTTTATCCCTGTGTCTGCGCCCGGTGAAACGTCGCCGCGTGCGCGATATTGTAATTCGTAATTTCCCAGCGCGGCTGTTGCTATCGCGAACAAGTCGTGTATCACAAAACGTCGCACCTTGTAATATTTTACATGGAAAGTCCCCTTTTATTAGAATATCTAAAAATTTCGCTGGATACAGATGTGATTTTGTTAAGCTATCAGAATAATTATGTATGACGCTGGCTCAAGCTGGCCGTTAAAACTTTTTTGTAGCATCGTTCATCTTGAACGTCTTTCAGAATTACTTTGATGGCCTAACCAAATTATTTAGATCTGTATCTATGCACAAAAGAGAATTTAGTGGCATTTACTTATAGTAGCAAGAATCTAATTTCCATATTATATAGATTCTTGCTTTTTGTATAACTAATTTTCTCCTCGTGCAGCTGAATATTTCAATTTCTTTGGCAAAACCGTTCTCTCTACAATTATTAATGCTATTTTTTTTCTATAAAAATATTTTCTGCAAAAAGCCAATTAATCATAATTAAATAAGTTGATCTTCAAATGGAAAACTCAAGACGCGCTACGTGTTACTCCGTAGACTTTAACGTTAGCTTTAATTCTAAAGAAAAAAATTGTAAAAGAAAAAGAAGCTGCAGGGCGTAGTTGAAAAGTATAATTGAAAAATATACCTGAAACTAGAGAACAAGCAGCAAAAAAAAAAACAGCAAAAAAAATGTAACTAAAAGAATAATTTTAAAAACTCAAAGTATAACTAAGCGTAACAAAGTGTAACGAAATAGAACTAAAAAAGAAACGGCTTCTCTTCACGTTGAGTTAGAGAGGGGTAGGTCTCTCGTGAAAGTGACGAGAGGCCGCGAAACAATTGCTATCGTCGCTCGCCGAGTCAGCGCTAGCTGCAGAGAGACTGGCGCTGCCAAGGAGGATGGGAATGAAGTAGCGAGAAGGAGAGTCCTTCAGGACTTCGACGGACCGGCGGCAAGCGGAGTTATGATCCCACAATATCCTCCTATGATTGGATACTCGGCAACTTTCCTGGCCAACCCTCCGCCGACGCGGCCCTTCACCCTGCGAGTTTTTAGCATCCCCTGCACGTTCAGCCCCGTCGTGACGATTCTCGTCCTTCCTTTCCCCTCTTCCTTTTTCTCGCTCGCGAAGAAAGACTCACCGTGCGAGAAGGTGAGGAGAATTGCGGTGTTTTTTTTGCATATCGTAAGAATACCGCGACCGTTCGTCGTTCCATTCGTTTTCTCCTCGATCGGTTCCTCGTACGAATATACTTCGATATCGATTACCACCGTAGCGTCCGCTGCGACGGGTGATGTTGCGTAACAGCTTTACCCATCTTACGAGCCAACTTTACGTAACTACGAATTCAGGCGGCGCGCGGCGGAGAAACACGCGCCAGTCTAATTGCAGCGCGGAGCAATTCGCCGCCGACAACATCTCGAAACAGGAATTTCCCCGGACATCATCAGAATTGCCGAACGCCGCCTCCGTCGCCGCATCCCGGATCCCGGTCACGCGCGACGCGTATCGATCCTTCGATCCCTCCCTCTCCCCTTTTTTTTTCTTCTCGCGGAGGAGAGCAGGTATTCGACTTCGCGCCTCCTCGGCTCGACCTCCGGCGTCGAGCGGAAAATTAAACAAAAAACCGTCATGATCCCTTTCAGCGGCGGGCAATCACGGAGGTTCGCCTCCCTCTCATATAGCCGGTCCGGAGGGGGTGGGACGAGGAGGGAAGGGGATGTCTAAGGGCTCGCGCAAGTTCCTTTTCATCGAGGATTTAATATCACCCTGCTGCTGCAGCAGTAGCAGCAGCATCGGAACGCGCCACCCCGTTTTGATCTGCGTGAACCCTTTTTCTTCTTTCATCTCTCCCCTTTTCGCTCTTCATGAAAGTGCCGTCACTTTGTTTCGCCGCGATGGTTATCAATAGGAAACTTCGCCGCTGCCGCGTACCTCAATTCTTTCGTCGCGCGCGTTTCAAAACACTCCTAATAAAATCCTCCGGGTGTTGCCGATCGCTCCGGAGCTCTAATGCGGAGTACGTGTCAGGTTTCGGACTTTTGCCGACCCCGGAGCTTTATAAGCCTCGAAGCCACGGCGAGCAAGGTGTGGCTTTTATTCCCTCGCCGAGGAACATTGTAAACGTAAAAAGTAAATATAAATTTTCTTTGTCGAGGTAATCCGAGAAGGAAAATTTTCTTTTGTTATACAAAACAAGTAGAAAATACGGACAACGGATCTCCCCCCTCCCCCCCCCCGGCGAAATGAATAATAGAACGGCGTGACAACTAATCGCACCCCGATCAATAATTTGCCGCTCGAAATATCTTCCCGTTGTATCATTAAATAATAGCGCGCCGCCGATCAGGCAAAATAACATGGATGGATAATGAATAATGATGCTCGTAATATTGCCGGGTAACGAGGTTGTTTCTCGGCGCCGGCCGCGGCAGCATGGTTGCCGGGAGTAATTCCAGCGGTCGGCGGATTCAATACGAGCCGTTGCGAGTTGTTACAAAAGTAGGGCGCTATCGTTAGCGGCGAGGGCGAGCGTAAACCTCGATAAACACGAAGTGTACTCGGTATTCTTTCGCCGATGCCTATCGTATTTTCGACTCGTCGTAATCTCCCCTCGTCCTCGATACCCAACGGTGGCAAATTGTTTTCCACCGCCGCGAATGGCCCGCATCTATCTGCCACGGCGAGATGTCTTTTATTACGAGACGGGACGTGGTCTGATAACACGAGTTTTATCGCCCGATGAAAGAATTCAAATCCGATAAATCTCTGCGAATGTCAAACGGCGAGGAAAAGAGAGAGTATTTATCTTCCCAAAGATAGTTTTAGCGCACATTGAAATATTTAAATGATAGTTTTAATATTGTATATAAAATTGATGCGCGTTACTTTTTCAATAACGCGCGCGCAAGTTGATGTTAATAAAAAATTTCAAATCAAAATTACAACGCTCTTTCTTTAATATTATCTTCGAGCCTATACACAAACATACGGACACAATGAATTTTAAATATCGATCTCTTGAATTAAATCGCGCATTGATGGCATCAATCTTCCCTACAAACATGCATAACTCTTATTAAAATCTCGAGAAGGTTTGAGTCCCGACTTAATTCGAGTCTCCAATTTCAAGAGCGTCAACATCGTGCTGTTGCCAAGCCGGATACAAGTATTACCTGGAAACAATTATCCTCCCGTCAATTCGCTGACGGATTTCGCGGAGCGCTCCGGAGGCCTTCCGGAGATATTTTTCAACCCTTCGGGAATATCATTCCAGTCGTCTCGCCTGCCCTCGAGAATATTATCCTCCCGTGCGTTGGCGAGGGGGAAAGGGAGGCTCTACACCCTCCCCCCCTGAGTCAACCCCATTCGTAGCTTCGTAATCCGCACGCGCGCATCGTACGAGCTCGTAAAACCGTGCAGTTCGTGCTCGTAAACATTCCTCGAGACCCTTTTCCTGGTACGAGCGGTGCCCTTTACGTTAGTCCAATCGTCCCTCACCTCCACTCCCTCCCTCTTGTGCTCGCGAATACGCGGCGTTACTTGCATGACCGACGGAAATCGCGCCTACCTGGAATCTCGAAGTCGCCGCCTGCGTCGTCGA